>NW_006409125.1:39507-47424 GCF_000296735.1 Chrysochloris asiatica
AGCAACTCAATAGAAGTCAGTAAAGCCAGCCTCTAATACCCAAACACAATTTAAAAGTGCAATTTAGGGGATCATACAACTTGCGCAACTAGGTAAACTTCCAAATCTCCCCTACTGCATTTCTCTACACTTCTAAAAGGAAACTCAACCCCTATACCAAAGTTCATGGTCCAGGGAATGGAAGCCTACCATTCTCAGAAAGCAAGATTCCCCAGGTCTGCGAGCCTACAGTGTGTGAACACTCCGCAGCCACTCTGAGTATCACCTCAGCCCTCCTCCAGTCTCACCTCAGATGGCACCAGAAGCTTGCTCCTCTTCAGCTCTTCTAGATTTTCTCTCTTGTCTACTGGTTCATAGCAGGATTACAGCATGACAGCATAGTTAATACACACTCATGTACTTACTCCTGCTTCTTTTCACATCTTAACACGGGGAAAACCATACGGTCACACATTCTAAAACTACAATTAACCCTCCTAGCAACTAGAAACATTTTTTCCTTGCTATTCATTACAAATACCAACTGCATTGTCACCACCTCAGAGAAATTATGTGACACTTTCATCCAACACAAATAGCAGAATGTTTCACAAGTGGAGTGCTTTACTTTCTCAAAGAGTGAGCTTCTGCCAGCTCCTCTCCAGAGCATAAATACCACAATGAAGGAGAGTCATGTCCAGGGAGATGAATGTAAAATATGAAACTGAACAGACTCGGGAGAGATGTGCTTCGAAGAAGAGGAGTCATGGAAATGAGAGTTCTCATGCCAGTTGTCATGACAAGATGAAGGCTGGAGGAAAACGAGGGCAAGAGGGCTTGTGGAGTCCCCAAACACTTAGAGAGCAGGTACCAGTCTGATGGCGCTACATGCACACTGTTCTTTACCACAATGCCTAGTTTTAACCCTAGGTTACAGTCCTGAATGAAGCATTCCCACAGCTGTTCCAAAGTGTTATCAGCAATAGCAGACAGTTTCCTAGTAGACGCCTTAAAGCAGAACCATTCTGAGACTTTGAAATCCAACAGTTAAGCAAATAGCAAAGTCAACAATGGTATGGTCTGCTGTCTCTTCTTTGTCGTACATGTTAGTTCTCCCCTCCAGACACAAACACATATACACACAGCGACACCAACACACTAAGCAATTCTAAAAGAAAGGAGTCAAGGAGCTTTTAACATTACAAGAAGAGTCCCTAATATCTACACTGGAGGCAAAATCTATAGGAAAAGGGAGGCAGCCTACTGCTTGTGAACTTAGAATCACTTGTTTGTAAATGTGATGACTCAGCAGCTTTTTCTTCCCTTCCCAGCTCATTTCAGTCTTGCAAGTGCATCCCTGGCTTTTGTAAGCTAGCTTCCAAATTATGGTTGGCCTCTGATGATGTACAGGACAGCCAGGAAGCAACAGTACTTAGAGCTTTATTTTATATTCATTGAAAGCCATCTGGTCAGATTCAACAGAAAGCAACATTCAGAGTTTAAAAGCAAACAAACAAACAAGCGTGACAATACACAAATACCCTTCAGGAAGTAGAACACTATATAAATTATTTCATCCAAAAGTGAGCAGTTTAATTTCTACAACACTAAATTTGAAGATGCTCCTCAAAGACCTAGTGTGCGACCTTACTGTATCTAATATTTCTTACATTTTACGTAATAGGTAATAAAGAGTTTCCTTGGGATTTGTCAATCCAAATGTTATCCAATATGTGACCCCTTACCCCACGGTGCTGATGGAGTGCAAAATCGCAAGTTTAAGTGCCGACTGTGTGTGCTGATGTCCCGCGTCCTGACACTGTGCCCTACAGCACCCATGCATTTGAGGAGCTGGGAAAGGAGTGGAATAAAGAAGAATTACGGTAATTATAAAATCTCCCTGATAGAGATACAGTCAGATTAATAAGCAGCATTAGCACAGCTCAGCTATACCATCGGTGATGTGTGGAATGGAGAGCCCAGAGCCACAGGGCCAAGTCGAAACACAGAACAAAGCACTAAAGCAAACTCAGGCTGCCCAGCAAGAAGTGGGAAAGAGCTTCGTCCACAAAATAAAATGAGCATGTGCTGCACTGGAACCAGCACCAAGTTCTGGTGTCTCCTCTCTAAATCACACACTTACGCATCGATGATCTCATGAACCAACTTTTTGCGTTTATGACAACAGCGGGAAAAAAAAAATCCACTATCCTGTGATTGTGCACTTTCACAAGGTACACTGGGCAGCAACGAATGCAGAGGGGTGAGGACAGTATAACGCTGGCTGTGATAGTCAAGGTTACGTGTTAGCTGGCTGGGCCGTATCTGTCACAGGTTTAGCAATCACATGATGTATTCAGCAGTGATGCAACGATGTAGTGAGTCGCCCATCCATTTTCTAATCTGATGCAGTCACCCTCCGATTTTGCGTAATGCCGATTTTCACACAGTGACCTGTTCTTTGGAGCCTAACCATGTTGCTAAGTGAGGACCAGGCGACCCTAACTTCAGAGGCAGCAAGCAGGCTCAGATGCTTACTATGCTGCTGTGAAAAGATACAGGAGGAGCTTTAAAAAGAAAAAAAAAGAAATCACAGTCTATTTGCCAGCTTCTTAACTCAAGGCAGACAATGAAACTGTGGTTAATATGAATTGCCGAGTCAGCAATCACATTCGGCCACTGATCTACACATGGTTCCAAAACTTTTATGGTGACTTTTCGCTCCCGGGAAACTTATTACACACAGCCACCACAATGGGTTCAAATATGGCCAAGGGTTAGGAAGATGGTGGTGCCTACTTGGAGTCAGCTAACAAGAATACCAACAGCATTTATTTCTGACGGTGCTTTCTGTCACAGTGATAAGGAAGATGCCCAAGTAGGAAGGAAGCTTAAGAAAAATCAGACTCTAACGGTAGGACTGAAAAAAGCATGAGTCAACACAGAAAAAGTTCCACTTAATTTTGTTGTTAAATGTCGTTGAGTCAGTTCCGACCTATAGCAACCCTGCATAGGGGTTCCAGGGTATAATTTGTGTTTCATATATGGATGTTTGAAAAAAAGAAGGCTTTACACCTTCTTTTTTTCTTTAAAAACACAAATAAAAAACACAGAAATATTTACGATCTGGAGGCAGAGGTACACAAGGAAATGTGCAGCTTGGAAAATATTATTATACCTTTCTGTTACATTGAGTCGGTTCTGACTCAGAAACCCTGTACAGGGTTTCCAAGGAGCAGCTGGTGGGTGTGAACTGCGGACCTTGAGGTTAGCAGTCCAGTGTCTACCCTACAGCACCACACCAGAACTCCTTTTGCAAATAAATATAAATGTTCTCTGGAAGCATAAAGGTCAAATTGCTAATATCTTTGTTAGTTTGTTCGTCCACAGGGCAGGGATCATGTCGTCTGTAGTCCTCAGCAGTCTCTAAGTGTCTGCTGACTGAGTCAACGAATGAATAAAACACTTCTCCATGGCTCCGTGCCACTCAGTCCGCACTAGACCTCCAAACCAGAACTGCCTCTGAAACCAGGCAGGTGATAAAAACAACAAAACCAGATCTACGGCATCCATTCCAAGTCACAGAGACCCTATAAAGGATTTCTAAGACAGAAAATCTTCATGGGAGCAGACAACTTCATATTTTTCCTGAGAGGCAGCTGGAGGTTTTGAACCACTGGCCTTGAGGTTAGCAGTCCAATGCTTAGCCCAGAGCACCACCAGGGTTCCTTGAGTCTGCAAAATGGCCTGAGAATAATCACTGGGAAAAAACCTGTAGAGGGCAGCACTAAGCCACAGTGTCATAGGGTGCCTTGGTGCTGCAGGATAAGCAGGGGGTGGCAGGTCGATTTGAAAACTGCAGGGCCCGCGCTCAAACTCAGCAGCCATTCCTTAGAAACCCTACACAGGATCCCTGTGAGTCAGAACTGACTCAACAGCACTTAACAAGGGACACATGCTACCACTTGTCTGTCAGCTGCACTGTGGTGGCTTGTGTGTTACTGTGATGCTGAAAGCTTTGCTACTGGTATTTTAAATACCAGCAGGCTCACCCATGGGAGACAGATTTCAACTGAGCTTCCAGACTCAGACAGACTAGAGAAAAGCAGAGGCAGAGAGTACTTTTGACTGTGTAGCCACTGAAACTTTATGAATAGCGGAGGAACATTAACAGACAGTTTGCTGGAAGATAAAAACATAATGAATAGCAACAGTAACAACATCTGTGAAGACAGCACAGGCCCAGGCATTGTTTTGTTCTATATACAGCTGCTATGAGTCGAAACCAACTCAAATGCATCAGAAAACAACAAAAACAACAGGGTACCATGAGTCAGGATAATGGGATGACTTCTTCAAGAGTAAGAAATCTCGATTTCTTCAATCCCTCCCTCCCTCCCTCCCTCCTTCCTTCCTTCCTTCCTTCCTTCCCTTTTACTACATGTTGGCAAGTAACCCAACTGAATAAAAACCACTACAGGCTATTTAGGACTGCTGGTGTTGACGCTGCAGAATCAGCATTTGACTGCGAACCACAAGGTGGACAGTTCAAGCCCATCAGCTGCTCCTTGGAACCCCTATGAGTCCAAACTGACTTGAAGGCACTTAACAACAACAATATGTTATTCTTGTGAGGGTCAAACACAACATCTGGTGGGAGGGAATAATACACAAGCTTCAGTCACTGCTTTTACCTCTGCCTGCCCGCCACTTGAGAGCCTCTGCTCTGGACCACATGGCACCCCCACCCCCACCCCTACACACACCGAGAAATGTGCAAGTGTGACCATGCTACCTTCCTCCATCTCTATTGCAGAGGGGAGAGCTGAAGGGGGAGATGCAATATGGTGTAAGTCATGGATGCTTCTATACCACCCTGCTGGAGACAAGCACCAACTGGACAAGACAAGGCATTTGGGGAGGTACTTGCAAAACTAAAGCTATCCAGGCATACTAAACTAGAACTTCTCTAAACAAAGTGACCCAGTCCAGAGAGCCAATACGTTGGGGGAGAAGTGGAGCGAGGCCAGAAGTCTCTCATGCTACATTTGAAAGCATCCTTGGAGGTAAGCTATCATCTTTGCTGGTAGGCTGAATAAAACCCTCCACCAAAATATACAGGCCCTAATTTCTGGAACCTGTGAATGTTACCCTCTGCTACAAAAGGTGCTCTGCGGATAGGAACGAGGGGTTTGAGATGGGGCTTACCCTGGGTGACTGAGTTGGGCCCTAACTGGAATCACCTTGTCCTTCTACGAGACATACACACAGGGATATTTCACCACAGAAGGACGGTGACATGATGATATGGAAGTAGAGACTGAAGCAATGTGCTCTAAAGATGAAGGAAAGGACCACAAGCCAATGAATGCAAGATGGCAAATGGAAAAGACCAAGAAATACATCCTCCCTTCAAAATGTCCAGAAGGAACCAGCCCTGCGGACACCTTGCCTTTGTATGACCCAGTGAAAATGATTTGAACCAGTAAGATAAATTTCTGTTGCTGCGGTAAGTCTGTCAGTTTGGGGGGTGCTTTTGTTTTACAACACAGAACACAGTAGGGAAGGAATTCACCTTCCCAAGAGCTGAGCCATCATATAAGAAGCATCCAAGGGATAAATGTGCATGTGTGAACTCTAGGGTACCAGTGGCTGTGCAGACACGCAGACATACTGAGTCCCTCTGGCTAATCCCCTCCCTAGCCAGGCCAATGGGCAGCCAAATACAAATGCTGGGCCAAGAGCAGTGACTACACCTGCGCACACAGGCTGATCCCTGTCAACAGACTGACAGTTCCCTTACTGAGATGCTGCCCTGGAAGGATCTCTTACAGTGTTCTCCACCCTGTCTGACACTCAATCTGCTAACCGTACACCAAGTTATAACTAAAACTCCCTGTACAAATAAAGTTGTGATGCATTTTGTTTGTTTTTTTGTGGAAACATCATTTGGGATGCAGTGATGATCTTGCTGGCTTCAGAAGTCACAGTGGCCTGACTGTGCCCCACACTGCCGTGTAGAGAATGGCAGGTGGTTGGGAGATTGTGGTGAAAGAAACACAAATTTGTGAGGCTTCAGCAGGAGGACCCAGCAGAGATTCTCTACTTGAAAGGGGAGGATTCTTTTCATTCTTTTGTGTCACGTGATCACCAGTGAAGCATTCTCCAGAATCAAGAAGCTACTGACAGTTCTGTTATTGTTGCGTAATAAAGTGGCATCCAGTTCACTCTACCCGTCTATACCTGAATTCACACTATCTGGTGAAGGGGGTGTTGAAGGACATATGCAAGTGATGCCTAAGGCAACCAGGAAGAAAACGTGTGACCCCAAAACAAGTAACGTATCCATCTCTGTACCTCACTACTCTTGCTGATCTGTGCCCGTGTCAGCCTCTAAAATTCCCTGCTGGTTATCCCATGATTCCACTCCTGGCTATCTGCGAAGCCCCAGCCTGTTGACTCAGATGGGACAGAATCTGCTAAATGTCTCATCAGTATCGTCCACATACATGATCACAGTGCAGTCAAATGTGGTCTTCTGAACACGTCCAGTTGTCACCCTTTTCAAGGGCCCCCAAAAAGGATAAACGATGCGCTATCAAACACATGAAATGGCAACCGGGCTACAGAAAATGCTGGGCAGTCCCGGAAGCCAAGACACACTTAAAGGGGCAGCTGCTCCAGTGCCAAATTTCAGTCATCCACAGGCTGTGGTCACAGAGCTGCTTCTGGAAGTAGTTTCCTTTCTCTTTCTTCCCAATCTTGTCTGGTTTTGTCTGCTTTGTCCAGGGCATTATTTTTCCTGCATGAAGATACCATGTTACCTCTATCCAAAAAATAATCTAAAATGCTTCCTTTGGTAGCAAAAGCAGTTCATATACCTAACACTGTTCTTTGGGAAAGGTCATATTAAGGACAAGTATGGCAGATTCTTGAGGACCCAAGAAGCAGGAGCTAGGAGGAGATGGAACAATTTTCAGTCATTCCATACTTCAGTCTCCCTGGCTGCTATCCGCATCACTCAACAGACAATAGCCTGGGCCCTCTGCTGTGCCCATCTTGGACAACTGGGCAGAGTGGGCACATCTTCTGTCTGTTTTTGTACATGTGGAACAGGGTCAGGGAAGTAGAAGACTGAGCCCAAAGCCACTCAGTGGTTCGGACAGGTTTCGAAACCAGGTCATGCCAGATCCCAGAGTCAGTTTTCCTTCCCTGCATCCCTGCCACCTCTCCATATAGGAACTCTACTCACTCCCTCTCTAGCCTGCCCACCCCCCACCCCTCAGCACCTGGACTGTCAGCAGAGCTATGTTCAGATCCCGCTCATCAAAGGGGCTCATGAATCAGAGCTGCACAGAGGTGGCACCACTGTTAACAGAGACCTGGGGGAAATCTGCCAAACCCTACCACCAAATTCCACTGATTGTTTTACCATCTGCACTGGCCAACTCTGAGCTTTCTGGGCTGCTGTCTCTGTCAGTGCACACCTGCCATAGCATGGACAGATCTGAGCTCTCCTTAGTTTGATCAATAAGAAATCCATGGCCACCCATTGTGGTACACAGCAAACCTGAGCTACCCGGAGTTTTCTCCCCTGGGATGTTTATAGAAAGAGATTGCCGGGACTTTCTTCTGAGGCTTTACAGGGTGGGATGGAAATGCCAACCTGAGGTTAGTCATCGAATGCAAACCACTTGTGACGGCCAGGAACCACTTAATAAGATGTATGTCTACCAGGTTTCAGTCAAACTATCTGGGAAGTCAGGCCAGCTACCTTTTTTTGATGACTATCCCCTTCTTCACAGGACTATGTGCCGGGGTCTGACCCCGACATAGTTGTCACGCGTGTTTGGTTCACGAGGAGGGGAGATCCAGCGGCGACAGGGATAGCGAAAGAATACACAGACAAACAGAAGAAGGGAGACAATGAGGCACCCC
>NW_006409125.1:51794-57262 GCF_000296735.1 Chrysochloris asiatica
CCCTAGAGGGCCTCGAACCTCTGACTAGTCTTACACGGTCTGCAACAACTATGAATTTAAAGAAAAGGATGCTTTGCGATCAATTAACTTCTAAGAGAAATGGTCACTTTAAAAAAATTAAATTACACCACACAAGGCAAGCAATCAATAAACCATCAATATATACCCAACAGAAATGCATATAAAATGATCATTCTAATAATCAAGGAACAGAAACATGGAAATTTAAGAGATATTTTTAAAAACTGCATATCCCTAGAAGGTCCTGGTTAGTATGGGAGAAAATGGAAACAAAACTCAAAAATTGTATAAAAGACCAGACTTTCTGATCAGAAAGAGGTGGGAAGAGCCTGAGACTCGGTCTCAACCACCTTTCCGGTCTTGACAGGAACTCCCCTCACAGCTCAATTTTCAGCCAAGCAGTAGATAGGTATGTAGAGGGGACAACAGCACTAGTGAGATATGCCTACCATGAAATGGTCAATCATTCACAATCAAAAGGGCAACATTTACCTAAGGACAAAGCTGAGAAAGGAGGGGACTAGGACTCACAGGGAGGAAGTGGGATGGCTGTTGTTACATGGAGGGGCCTGCAATCGTTGAAATGACACAAAGTGGATGAGCTGTTGAACATAAAGCTGATGATCTGCTCTGTAAACCTTCATTCAATTCACAACAAAAAGTCAAAAAAAAAAAAAAAAACAGTAAATCAAATGTACCACTAATCCCTAAGGTTGGCCTGGATACAGGGCACTTGGACATTCAAATGGGCACAACCTTCCCGGGATATAAGTGTATAAAACAAATGAAGGCATTAAAATCAGACAGGAAAACCCTTGAGTCAGCAACACAACTTGGAGAAAACAGACCTGTACAACAGTCACAGGAAGTACAGAGTTCCGGTACCCTCGCTTCACTGCGATTTGCAGGTGCTGAGCTTTCTACACATTGTGGGTTCACAGCAGCCTGTGTTTCCAACGCTCCATGTCTGTGTCCTGTTCTGGTCATTCTTATCACATTGCAAACACTTTCATGTCGCTACTGCTCCTTTCCTAGACTGCAGTATGGTGTACACATGCTGGAACACACTGAGGAAACTGAACACTCTGTGGTCTCACTGTACTGCGGTGGTCTGCCTGTCTTTATAAAACGTTTGTCTCCATTCCGTAGTACCACGAAGCTGGAAAGCACCCAAATGTGGCATGCTGGGAAGACTGTTAACAGCCATACGCTAGAATGTTACGCAGCCATGTAAGATGTTGTAGAATCGTCAACAGGAGGGACAAATGCTCAAAGTCCACAATTATCCAGGGAAATACAAAGACTAAAGGAAAGACTGGTCAGAAGAATACTTGGACGGATATTGTTGTGAAGTGTGGTCAGTTACAAGTCATAGCAACCCTGTACAGGGTTTCCAAGGAGCACTGACCTTGTGGTTAGCAGTCCAGTGCTTATTCTACAGTGCCACAGCAGGAAGGCTATACACTGAATATTAACAATACGCTCCATTTTCTTCTTTTACTTTGATTTGCATTTTCCACGTCCTCTATTAGGAAGACATGTTTTATATCCAGGAAACTTACTTTAAGAACATACTGGAGCCCTGGGATGATGCTGTGGGTTAATGCACTGAACTGCAAAATCAGTTTGAACTGCAAAAGTCGGTGATTCAAGCTCACCAGCAACTCCTCGGAAACCCAATACAGAGTCACTATGAGTCGGAAGCATTCCCATGGCACTTAACAACGACAAGAAATTAAAGGAGAATGTGTGTACCGTCATCCAGTCTAACGCCAGGCATACATGGCACTTAATCAATCCCATGGTCCTTAACAACAACAACAACAAGTTAAGGAGAATGTGTGTACCGTCATCCAGTCTAACGCCAGGCATACATGGCACTTAATCAATCCCATGGTCCTTAACAACAACAACAACAAGTTAAGGAGAATGTGTGTACGGTCATTCAGTCAAATGCCAGGCATACGTGATAAACCAGTCAATGTCACTTCTGTTTCCATGTATTGCTTCTCTAACACCTGTTTTGTGATCACTGTCCCAAACGGGAATTTGATGGAGAAAGTGTCAGTGTACTAATTCACAGCTCAGAGACTACACTGTCTGGGCCACTACTGCCCGATGCAGAACAGGCTTTCATAATTTTACTGAAATAAGTTTGTTGAGTTCAGACTAGGGGTTAGCAGACTGACTGAGCAACTGGGAGGAGGTTGCTTTGGGCCACACACCACTTTTTGGAAACAGAAGTCAACAAGTACAGTAGACACAGCACCCCTGGGGAATGAAGTGCCCCATTCCAGTTTCATAGGCACTCGCTGCTCAGTAACTGTGACCTCACAAAAGATACCTCACACCTCTCTGTGCATCTGTCTAGAAACCACGTCAAGAAAGCATAAGCAATATGGGGAGAACTAAACAAGATGGCTGGTGTGCGCACAATCTTCAAACATTATAGAGGGGATCCCTGGTGGCGCAGAGGGTTATGCAACAGACTGCTCACCGCAAGGTGAACAGTTCAAAACCACCAGGTGCTCCACAGGAGAAAAAGGAGGCTGTCTGTCTCAACAAAGATGTATAGTGTTGGAAGCCCTACAAGAAGTCATTATGAGTCGGAACTGACTCATATGAAGTTATGAGTCGGATTACTCATGTGAAGTTTTGACTTCAGTTTCCATAAGAGCATACAAGAAGCTTCTTTGATTCTGACTCTGTTCCTGTGTATCTGAGATAACTTGTTCATATGAAAAACCTAGCTCCATCCATCCACCTTGTCGCCCCCAACTTGGGGTCAGTATTAAGGGCACAGACAGACAAGTTTCTCTCTCTTTTCTCTCTCACACACATGGGGCTAGCTGAGCACAGCTCCTGAGCATGCAGAAAGCGAACTCCCAAGGCACGCCCCTGAGCATGGCCCCAGCCCAGGAGGTCTGAAGCACAGCTCACTAACTAGGACAGCACTCTGGATGTCCCTCCTCTAGTTGGGCTGCTGTAGATGACAACAACACTGCAAGAAAACAGGGGGAGTTGTAAAGTCAGAGCAAGACAACATACTTAGGTAAAGAACTCTATGTTTGGGGAATCTGCAATTTGATCAACATGCCAGGGCCTTCATTTGAGAGTACATTCCAAAAAGACACTCATATTCACTCAAATGTTGGTCTGGAAAAGGTGGAGGGGTCATAGCTACCTGGCCGTGGCAGATCTGCGGCAGAAAGTTCAAGAAAGGAGACAGGCTGCGTCACTGTAAACAAGAAGTGTTCAAAGGGCTCTCAACTGTCAGTGTCTCTTTATTATAAACTCCACAGTAATTCCCAGGAGAGCAGATTAGTTTTAATAGTTAATTTGGTACACAATGAACATGTTTGTACACAAAGGAACAGAGCACCTTTACTTAGATGGAGTCGTTTTACAAGGTGGCAAGGAAAACTCTCAGAGTTTTCAAGCTGGATCTTCCCTTCTCCAAAAAAAAAGCACAGTGCTGACAAAAACAATCATATAAATAAAAGCATATAATACAATGCATTCATTTTATACCCCAATAAAAATATGGAAATAAGCAGTTTTATAAAACAAGAAGGGCTTTGTTTTCTGGGCCAACTTTCTGTTTGAGAGTTAAGGCATATGATTAATGGGTCATCTGAAACTTTCATTACAGAACCCGAGTAAGAATGACCCTCCTTCGGAAGCCTCTGCATATGTAGAGGACTGGCGGCCGGCTTCATGAAGGACTCAGTTTAACATGTCCTCTCTCATGTAAGAACCCCAGCCCACTGTCATTGGGTCCATGCCTACAGGACGTCCAAGGCTGTAACTCTCATGGAAGCAGATTGCCTTATCTATTTCCCGCTGAGTGGTTGGTGGGTTCCCACTGCCCACCTTGCTGGCTAGCAGTGGAGCTCTTTCAACCACTGTGCCAACTTATACCAAGCCCAGAAAGACACGTTTTCTAACAATACAAGAATGTATCATTAACAATCTACTTCCCACAAACAATAAAACACTGGCTAGGTGGCAGAGGGTCATCAAGGGCATTCTATTCAAAAGTGACAATTTCCACTTAGAAAACAACAACAAAAATCACATTACTGATAAAACAACACACTCAAAGCCAACAGGGTCATGGAAGCACAAGCCATTGTGGAATCTGGCAGAAGAAGCTGCTCCAAGAATACAATGGGCCTTTTTATTACATGGATCTCTTCATCCTTGGCATTTTATACAAATAAAAGCAAACCAGAGAGAGAGAGAGAGAGAGAGAGAGAGAGAGAGAGAGAGAGAGAGAGAGAGAGAAACATTACAGGAGTAACAGTACCCAATCTGAACTCTATCAGAGAGATGCACAAGACCTAAAAGGCACGTGAGGGAAGTAAAAGGCATTATTTAACAGGAAAACAAAAACAAGGCCAGCAGAGGTGAAGAAGGAAATGGTGTGGAGACCTTGCCTCTTTTGTTTAATTCTACGGAAGAGCAACAGAGCCCTCTGGTGGACAAAAGAGATCACTACCTGAGTGTAGCCAGAATGCTCCTTGGAGGCCAAGATGAGTCTCGCATAGTTGGGACATATTGTCAGGAGGAACTAGTCCCTGGAGAAGGATATCATGTTTGGTAAAGTGGAGGGTCAGAGCTAAAGAGGAAGACCCCCAATGAGATGGATTGGTCAAGTGGCAGCATCGATGGACTCAAGTGTGGAAACAGTAGTGAGGTTGGTCCAGAATCAGGCAGTGTTTCATTCTGTTGGGCATAAGGTCGTTATGGGTTGGTACCAACTTGATGGCACCTAACAACAACAATAACAACATGAGTGTGAAGACACTTCACAGCTTTTAGGCTGGCTTAGAGAACACATTCTTTCCTGAAGATTCTTACTTTGTCACCACATCAGTAAAAGCACAATCAAATTACTGAGTTGACTATCACTTAGAGCAGTTTTCTAGCCTAACATCACACTGCAGAATACTGACTACGGTAGAAAGGTTTTAAAATACCCTCTTTAGATGACCTGTTTGCACCATTCTTCCAGGGAACAAATAGCTTGTAACACACTCAGTTTGGTATGAGCACTAGAATAAACTAAACACTAAAGCCATATGCAAGCTTGAGATTCAACTGTGGATGGCACGTGAATGTTCCGAAGGAGTTTCAACTGAGACATAACCAAGACAACACAGATAGATACCATGTTTTGTTGTTGTTGTTGTTTTGTTTTTTAAGGTTTTTATTGTGGATTGAGTGAAAGTTTACAGGGCACATCATCAGATTTACATTCAACCATTCATATAACTTATTTCATTAAATTGATTATAATCCCCTCCATATACTATGAGTTAAAAGTATTCTCTCTATCCACTTTAGCTTTTTAATAAACACTAACAACAACAACAACAACAAAAAAAAACCACTCAGGCATATATACATCTCCAAAGGGCACATTCTGCAAGTCTGCTCCTGGC
>NW_006409125.1:58192-68635 GCF_000296735.1 Chrysochloris asiatica
TCCCCAACACCCAAAATAAACCCCCCACCCCAACCCCATTGTGGTTACCTTATATTCCATTAGCTCTTCCCTCCATTTAAGATAGTCTATTTTATCCAGTAATCTACCTGACCTTTCCACCACCTGGATCTCTGTGTTTTCCTTTTTTCACATTGTAATTGTTTTGATCGTAGACTGACCTCCCAGATCCTCTGTTCTTATCATTTTATTCTGTTCTTGACTCTTTCATTTATTGGCTGAGTTCAGGTTGATGCTGCCATGTATGTCATTCTGTAGTTGTTATGTTAGATACCATGTTTTAAAATATCACTTTGACATGTATTGCCAATTCATGGAGTCCTAGTGTGGCGCTGTAGGATAAGCACTGAACTGCTAGCCACACGGTTGGAAGTTCAGACCCACCAGCCACTCCTCAGAAGGCCTCTATAGAGCTTCTATGTATGAGTCGGAACAGAAACTATGTGAATTAACACCACCAGTCCAACTACAATTAGGGCTCAGCAGAGCACATGACTCTGGGGTCTCCTTAGATAACGGAGCTCTGGAAAGAACACTTCCATCCTGTCACTCCCAGCCACATTCAATAGTCAATCATTCAATGGAAACAGGTTGCTTACTTTCATTTAAGGTACCAATTTCCAATTTGGGGGAGTGCAGTGGCTCTGTAGATGAGTACTGGACTGCAAACCACAGGGCAGTTCAAGCCCGCCATCTGCTCTGCAGGTGAAAGATGAGGCTTTTCTGCTGCAGCAAAGATTTACGGCCTCAGAAACCCTATGCAGGGTCACTGTGAATCAGAACCGACTCCAGGCACTTAAAGCAAACATTGTCTATTTTAACAGTGTCATTCCAGGATGTTTTCCAATATGTGATGAAAATCTCGATATTTTCTCAGAACAGAATATTTCCCAAAATCATTTTTATTTCTAATATGTGGGTGTATTTTAGGATAAGAGAGAAGCAGCAACAAATGTTTGTACTATAAAATTAGAGTTTCCAATTTCCAAGAGGCAATTTTGATTATTTTTAGTTTTTTTTTTTCCCCCTCTACTTAATGAGCACCAGGCTCTCAAAAAGAAAACAAATTCCACAATCTCACTAGGTTAGGTCTTGTCAGTAATCAAAAAGGAAATTGTAATCAGGCATTTCTGGGTCCCAAGTGTAACGATCCCATAAGAATATATTTACCCAAGAAAAAGACTAAGTATAAACACAGCCTTGGATTTATAGAATCTTTGGGAAGAAGTGAAAAGGAGCCTAGGACACAGTATCGGTGGGGAGGCAGAAGTCACTAACACTTGGGTATGGAAAAGAAAACAAAACACAGGAGGTGGAAAGGAAGGCATTGGCCTCACACTGGGGAGGGCTGGGTAGAAGGCCCTAGGAAGGAAAACGCATCTCCTTGTGAGGAGAGCCCACTACGGCAGCTCAGCTCAGACTCACCAGCACAGAATTCACCGTCCAGAACACTGTCAACCATGAGCCTGTCATTCCAACACCTCAAGTTTTCACTAGTGGGTTCTCTAAACCAGACCACCAACTTCACCCTTATCTTATGATAACATTCTGGGATGTCCTGCATGGAGAGCTGATACTTTCACTTTGTGTCAAGCAGAACACATTCAGGGATGATACATGTTTCAGGTCTCAAAAGTGATCAATTTCAATACTATTAGAATGCCTGTAGCAGCCCTTTGGAATGTAAATACCAACTTTTCATTTTAAGTGATGCCAAGTAGGTGTCATCCTTGAAATACATTTTCCTGAAAGATACCTCAGGGGCCAGCATACTTTCTTCAGGAGAAGGAAATGTCAATAGGTCCTCTGTTCACTCAATATTTCAAGACACAACAGGTGGTAGAGCCCAAAAGATTTGAAAGGGCTTTTTCATCCCGATGAAACTCTTAGAGGCCACCTGGTGTGGTGCTGTAGGATTAGCACAGAACTGTGAACCAAAAAGTCTACAATTTAAACCTACCCACCAGCTGCTCCTCAGAAACCCATACAGGGTCACTATGAGCCAGAACTAACTCAGCAGCATTAACAACAAACTCTGAGAGGGAACTGAAAATTAAATTTTAACCACTATTGGCTTAAGACTGGACGTTCAGAAGAAAGTTGTTCTGTCCTTACCACCAAATGCTGGTCTGACGAAATCTCATCTGAAGATGGTTGACCTAGAGTTCATCCCCTAGATATGACCCTAAACCTCTCTCACTCACCACCACCATTTGTAAGGATTCCAACAAACATCCCCACCAGTGAAAGACCGGGCACAGAGCTGGCGTGGCCTCCCATGTGTGTGTCCCACTGCACCCTCACTTGGGCAGAGAGCAGACTCCTGTCTTTGGTGAGCACGACACACTGTCCCCTTTACACACATTACCGGATCAGTTGCACAGCCAGGCTAAGTCTAGAAGAGAGCATGCGGATTCTCCATGGGCTGAAACCCCCTCGCCTACAAGTCCTCCTCCTGAGCCTTCACAGCAAGGTCTGTGTTGAGCAGTCACTGTGTGGAAGGCCTCTCCATCGTGACCAAGTCTGGGCCACCAAACAGCCGACTCCAGAGTCCTGGGATGCCTGCCCCTCCCTGCTCAGTGCTAGGGGACACACACAGAAATGAAGGCCTCCCTCGCCTCTACTGATCCCCACTCTGGACTTCAGGTTCCAGGCCATGGGAGCTCTGGATGCAGAGATGGCTTCCCCCAGGGCAGTGAGATGCTGCACGCCACAGAGAGAGGTCTGTGCTCTACAGCTTTCAATCTAGCAAGTTATTCTGGTTCACAGAGCTGGTCAAACAAAGGTAAGGGAGAGAAGAGTTAGTTTCTGAGGAGACAACATCCTAAGCCTGGCAGCTCCCTAAGAAAATGGTGACTAGAGTGGAGACAAAGGGGGCAGGGTATTGGTGGGACCCCCTCAGCAGTGATTTTGGCTCTGTGACCTCTTTAGAGAATGCTAGTGTGTACTGATTCTCAGTGTGGTAATATCACCAAGTGCAAATGTCTCTAAAGGACCAGACAACAAAGGCATTCGGCTTGGCAGGACAAATGGCTTCTGCTCAACTACTCAAGCCTCCTGGCGTCACCAAAGCAGCCACGTACAGAATGGGAGCAAGGGGACTTGGTGAGTTACAATAAAACTGAATTTACAAAATCAGCTGGCAGGCCCTAGGTGATCGACAGAGCTGCCCTGTCAACCAGAAAATCTGAGCACAAACATTGGCGGCAAAAACAAGATATGCCATGAAGGCAGAGAGCTTTATTCAGATATGTCCTCAGAGTCTCCCCTGGATCTTCCAGAATCACCTAGACTTTTGTGAGTTAAATTAAGGATTTTTCCCTCCAACTGCCTCAGTAATATCAAACATCAACAATTCCAAATACAGCCCTGTATCACCTAAAACCAGGGGCAGACAGAAGTCAGCAAATCGGCTCTAAGGCCACTTCCAATGAGGCAATGTCCTAGTCAAACCCACAAGTGTGCCCCTTTCTGCCAGCTCATTCTTCCCTTCCACAACCAAGAGATTCTTACCATTGGAAAACCCAAGAATTTAAACAAAACAGAAACTTCGTCAGTAACAGAACTGCAAACTGGGCTTGGCACCACGAGAGATACTGACATGACATGCTCAAAACTAGACACTGATGGGTTTGGTTTCAGTGAGGTCCACTTCCAAGAGAAGAGAAAGCTCCAAGACTACAGATTTCATAGCTGCACGAGATTGTCCATTGACACTTTCACCATAACAGCTGTTGTTGTTGTTGTTGTTGTTAAGTGTCATCAAGTCGATTCTGACTCATAGCAACCCTGCACAGGGTTTCCAAGAAGCAGCAAGTGGATTTGAACCGCTGACCTTGTGGTTCGCAGTCCCCTGCTGATCCTACAGAGCCACCCAGGAAGTCAACAAACTAGACAGAGTATACTATATAATAATGGTTTCTTAAATGACTGAGGAGCTGACCATTCTTTGTATAAGACCACCAGGAGTTCTGACATCAACAATTACTACAGAGAATTTCTCCCAATGCAGAGAATCAGGTGACTGGATTCTACATATTGAGTTCAGGATGCAGACTGAAAGTTAATTTGAAATAAATCTGTTTTAAGAAAACAAAACAAAACCCTTTGCTTCTTTATCCTGACAGACAAGTGCAGTCAAATCTGTGCTCTGGGAATGCAGCATGTTGAATTTGACCCTGCACTGCACAATAAACAGGCCTTCAGAGAAGCCTGCTATCTTCGGTGCCTCCCTGATGAGACAGGGAATGTTTCTAAAGCACTGAAGAAAGGGCCATTCAAAGTGAAGGCAAGCAGGGCAAGGAGAGAGGGAGAGGATGCAGGAAGGGGTGAGGACATGGCACAGGGACCTCAGGGAATGCACACAGATGGAGGGCTGGACAGAAGACCATGCCCACTGGTGTTGAGCCACTTCCGACTCATCTACAGACCCCACAGGACATAGGAGAACGACTCCACAGGGTTCCAAGACCATGAACCTTTACAGAGGCAGACAGCCTCATCTTTCTTGATTAGAGCCAAGTGGTGGGTTTGAACTGCCCACCTTGTAATTAGCAGCCCAATGCCTCACACACAGTGCCACTAGGGACCCTGGACAGAAGATCGTTCCATGCAGTGTCATGTGTATACCTAAGTCACTCTAAAGATGCATACCCTAACTAAAAGCAGTTGGCTCTAAGCAACTGATATACTAATGTAAATGGGTTCAAGGTCAGAGCAGAGTTGTGGTGTTGCCGGTTTGCATCAGCCTCTTTACCAGGGCTGGATGCCACGGGACCTGCTGGAGGAAGGAAACCCTTCGAGTCAGCTACCACACAGTCGTCACTGTGACAAAACCCCAGCAATGAGAGGGTTCTCTTAGAGGTGATGGCAAGGACTAATGAATTCTCCAATTGTATACAGAAACAGGATCCTTCTCACTCAAGAAAATGACATTCTCAGGAACCAATGAAAACCAAAGTCAGGATATGATTTTGGTCCATTACCAATCAATGTGGGTTTGAGTAATCCAGGTAATTGTAATATATCTGAACAACTCACAGACCAGGTCAAAACCTCAGTCTGAACCTGCTCTCTCTACTCCCTGAATATCAAAATAGTCCCCACCTTGTGCTGAGCATCCCACTTTCAGGGAGCTCAAGGGTGGCTCCTGTACCGCCTTCCAGACTAACACCAGGACTTGAAAAGGAGGTCACAATTTCCAGTGAAACAGAAGCTGACAAGGGTTAGATATTAGAGACTCACTACACCAGTTTCACTGAATGAACCCTACGTGGGGTCCACGGACACCATGCCCTCTCTCACAGTGAAATGATGACAAAAGCCTACCACTTCCCAAGTTGGCTCCAGTGACGATGACCACCTTGCCGGTGAAGTCTCAGCCCTGGAGAATTTCCATGGAGGTGGTGCTGCCATTATATCTCTGCCACATGGTTGGCTTGGTCGGATTATCATCCACCATATCACCAGGTGTGGGTCCAAATATGTGGTTCTTTTATTGATGTGGCTGCAGAGGAAAGGAGGAAGCATTTGACACAGACACTCCGAACTGTGGGTTAGGGAAACCTTGGTTAGGGAAACCCCCTTGGTTAGGGAAACCCCCTTGCACGGGTACCAGAAGGCTTATTCTTAACCCTTGTTGGGGACTGGGCCCCTATAGTGGATCTTCTAACCTCCAGTCTTCCTGTCTGGAAAGACAGGCATCAAAGCCTTTTCTTTACCATTATCTGTAAAATCCACTGTGATCTTGTAGCTTCAGAGCTCAGAAAAGACTTGTTAAGAAGACATTTTAAAATTCACACAAATGTGGCAGAAGATCTGCAGCCGCTTTTTCCACAGCTTCCCAGTTCCATTGGTGAGCGTACTACTACTATCATTTTTAAAATCACAAGGAAAAGCAAGAGGATCAATGATAGTTTCTACAGACACTTACTCGACAAAAAAACACTTGTCCGTTCTCATCAGTTTCTTGTTCCCATCCGTACGGCAAGTCTGAAACACAGCACAGAGCGACAAGATGAGGTGTGGCAGAGACAATGGAAACCCCCACCTCCAGCCTTCCAGGTGTGAGGGAGAGCACTGGCTAGCCTATCCCACCAGACCAAGAACTGTGACACTCTGAAGTCATGTGATCAACGGGTGCCCCCAATTGGACCACATATTTAGGCTGCTTACTTGGTCTTCAAAGCATTCACCCAGCTCCTGTTTCTCCTGGGAACCCTTCTGGATGCTCCAGTCGTGGGAACTGACCCTGGAGGAGCTCATAGAAGGGGTCTATCTGGAACACAGACTATCCCAGCACCTCATCCTATGCTGACTTGTGGCATCTCTAAGAGAGGCAACATTAGTCAACAGATTCCTGGTTTTCAAGTTTACATCCTGTCTCTCCAGTAGACCCAGGGGTCCCTGAGATCAGAGACGTCTATGATTTCTGTTCCATGCATTTCCCACTTGCAAATAAAAGCCACCAGAGGGCATGAGATCTTTATGGAACCTCATAAAATACTGACATCTTTAATTCCATGATATGAACCAAGAACACTTTTAGAGACAGACTATCTGAAAACCTAATATACCAAGAATCCAGGACCCTGATAGTTTTAATGCTTTTTCAAAATCCAGTAAGAAATCCTACTCATTCCAGCTCAACATCTCATCACCACCTTCTGCCGAATCCTATAAGCCCCTCCAAACAGGAGTCCATTCCTTTATGGTCTCCATAGAGAGCTGTCCCGTAATGGTGCGGAGACTTGCTTCCTGCCTCGTTAATGCTTTAAGAACGTGCTGCTGTGCACTGTGATGAAAGTAACATACAAACCTCCTGCAACTCGTTTTCTTTCTCCAGTTTTCGGATGTTCCCACTGAGTCTTCTCCTCAGTGTGACTGTTTAATAAAACAAACCACAAAACAATAATTAGCTATAGGTACACTTCTACTTTGGTAACAGTGCAAAGAATAGAATTCCAGAACATGTAGTGGTGCTCACGCATAGTCTGTACAGAGACCAAGAGGCAGTTATCTGAACAGAGCAAGACACAGCCTGGTTTAAAATCAGGAAACCTGGGTCAGGGTTGTAGCCCGCCCAAAACATATTCAGTCTGTATGCTGGGCGGGTAACCTGAGAAGCCATACTACAAAGAACAACAGGGTTGGAGGAAGGCTCACTGACAATCTGTGATATGCAGAGGACACCACCTTGCTTGATAAAAGCAAAGAAGTTTTTGCTTGGGGCACTTAATGATGAAGATCAAAGAAAGACTCCAGCCTTCAGTCTGGATTACACCTTAACATATAAAAAACAAAAGTCCTCACTGAGGCTGTCAAGGATTTCAATTTACATGGGTCCACAGTCTAGGGAACCAGCACTCAAGAAACAAAACAACACACTCCATTGGGCAAATATATTACAAACAAAAGATATTGTTAAAAGCAAAGAGGTCACTTTGAAGACAGAGCTGTATTTAACCCAAGCCTCACACGCATTTGAGAGCAGGACAATGAATAAAAATATACACAGGACCACAAGGTCAGTTTGAACCACAATGTCTGCAGTTCAAAGTCACCAGCCACTCCTCAGAAACCATATGAAGGGTCTCTGTGAGTCGGAACCGACTCGACAGCACATAACAACAAGAAGAAGAATCAATGCATGTGAATTACGGTGTTGGCGGAGAATACTGAATACACCACGGACTGCCAGAAGAGCGGACAAATCTGTCTTGGAAGAAGTACAGTCAGAATGCTCCTTTGAATCTAGGATGGCAAAACTGCATCTCAAATATGTTGGGCATGTTATCAGTGAGGACCAGTCCCTGGTGAAGGACATCGTGCTTGGTACAGGGTCAGTGAGAAGGAAGACGACTCTTTTTCAGGGACCCAGTGGCTGCAAGAATGAACTCAAACATAGCAACCACTGTGAGGGCAGCACAGGAACTTGATGGCACACGACAACAACAACAAACTCTAGAAAGTACTCCATTGTATTAAATGTTTTCCCTTCCTGATTTTACTATCACCTAAAGGAGCTCTGGTAGTGTAGTGGTTACGAATCGAGCTGCTAATCTCACGGTCAGCAGTTCAAAACTACCAGCTGTTCCGTGGGAGAAAGATAAGGCTTTCGGCTCCCGTAAAGATTTACAGCCTCAGAAACCCTATGCAGGGTCGCTATGAGTCGGAACCGACTCCACGGCACATAACAACAACAACAAAGGAATCAAAGCGGTTTGAACTGCAAGGTCAGCATTTCAAGCTCACGAGCTGCTCCTTGGAAACCCTATACAGGGTCACTGTGGGTTGGAATCGACTTGACGGCACTTCATAACAACAACAACAAAGTAATACTACCACCACGTCTGTCAATTTGTTGTCCTGTGGCAGCTTGTGAGGTTCTGTGATTCTGGAAGCTATGCCACGGGTATTGTAAATACCAGCAGGGTCACCCATGGTGGACAGGTTTCAGATGAGCTTCCAGACAAAGAAGGAGTGACGAAGTACTTCCAAATATTTAGTCACTGAAAACCTTATGATTAGCACAGAAACAGTCAGATATAGTGCCGGAAAATGAGCCCCTGAGGTTGGAAGGCACTCAAAATGTGACTTGGGAAGAGCTGCCTCCTCAAAGTAGAGTTGACCATGATGATGCGAATGGAGTAAAGCCCGAGGGAGAAAAGCCCATGGGACCTCCATTTGCTAATGGGACACAACTCAAAACCAAGAGAAACAGCTAAAGGACCCCCAGCGAGATGGATTGGCGAAGTGGCAGCATCAATGGTCTCAAACGTGGCAACAGTAGTGAGGCTGGCCCAGGATCGAGCAGTGTTTCGTTCTGCTGTGCATAAGGTCGCTATGGGTCGGTACCAACTCAATGGCACCTAACAATAACAACAACAAAGGAGTCCTAAGGAGCTCTGGTAGTATACTGGTTATAAATCGGGCTGCTAATCCCAAAGTCAGCAGTTCGAAACTACCAGCTGTTCCGTGAGAGAAAGATGAGGCATTCTGTTCCCATAAAGATTTACTGCCTCAGAAACCCTACATAGGGTCGCTATGAGTCGGAATTCACTCCATGGCACATAACCACCAACCAAAGGAATCCTAGTGTGGCACTGTGGGATAATGCACTGGACTACAAAGTCGGTTTGAGCCACAAGGTTAGCGGGTAAACTTCATCAGCCACTCCTTGAAAACTCTATACAGGGTTGTTATGGGTTGGAACTGACTAAATGACACTTAACAACTACAACAAAAGCAGTAAAGCCAGACATTTGAGAAGAAATATCCAAAACCAAATCATTTCTGCTCCCTTCAGAGGTGTAATTCCCTGAGTTGCAAGGAAACGAAATCCTGTGAAACTCTCCCCAAGAAAGCCTACCACTATAGGCTAGTGGAGGGCAAGGAGGAACCAAAGAAGAGAAGGGGAGACCAAGAGGAAAGGAGTGTAGGAGAAGAGGGAAGGAGAGGTCTCAATCTCCCAAGAGTCTCCCATCCACATGGGATTCCCACACAGGCCTCTGGTTGGGGGTTGGAGGAGACCCTGTTGTCTCCCACATCACAGGGCCTGAGCCACCTATGTACCACCAATGTCTGCCAGGACCTTTCTCCAGGGGGCTCCCTGTGTCCTTAAGCCTACCTTGGTCACTCCTGCCTCAGGGATTTGACCCTGGCCATGCCCTCCACCCTTCCTAGTCTGTCAATACTGACTCAGAGGGACCCTGCGTAGTGTCTCCTTGATGTGGCTGGTAGGCTTGAAGTGCCGACCTTGCAGTTGGCAGTTCAGTGCATATCTGACAGAGCCGCATCTTTAAAATACCTGCTCTCCTGCACAGGGACAAAAGTGTTGGAAGCCTGCTCTGACACTCTTATTTGGGGGTCCTAGAAGGAGGTATGACATCAGCGAAGAATGAAGCTTACAGAATTGATAGGTCTTGTTAGATGGTGAATTTTTTCCTCTTACATTTTATTTTTCCTTTCACACTTTATTATTCCTTTCACCCTTTACACTTTATTTCTCCTCTTGCTTATTTTAGATTTTCAAGCAGCTTTTATACTACTTTATACCATTAATGTATTAATTATTTTTAAGTAGTGGTTTAAATTATACATATTAATTATTTTAATATAGAACATTAAGAATATTTTTAAAAATTTTTGGCCCCCTTTACATAGTTAGACAATATTTGATTTTTGTAACCAAGCCTCATTGCTCTAAAAATGTCACTTTAACCTTAAAACACAACTCCAAATTTCAACTTCTATTTCTACCCTTACCTATTATTTTCTATAGATTCATTAATTACAACATGTACCTAGACATTATTTGCTATGGTAACTGACAACACAATTGTTTCTTATGATTGATTAAACAAGAAATACAAGAATCATAAAAAAGTTTTGTAGCCAAGAAGAAACAGAACAACTTCCTTATAC
>NW_006409125.1:69041-73186 GCF_000296735.1 Chrysochloris asiatica
AAAATCTCTCCTGGGGCCCTGTGCCACAAAGGGGGGACCCATTGTGGCCCTACTTAACAATAAGCCCTTCATGTTTAGGGTCCTCCACATGGCCTCTGCCACAAAAGGGTCCAGGCATCCCTAACCCCAACCTCCTCAAAGAAGAAGATAACCAGGGAAAGACTTCCAAATCCATCCTTAGGGGCACAGCCAGCCCCAGGGGAAAAACTTGGCTTCACTGAAGTGTAGAGGGTAATGTGCTAATTGAGGACTGAAGAGCTCAACCCTTGTGCTTCCCAGCTGTCCACCCTCCCTATACTTCAGTTTCCTGGTTAGTACAATGGATTAATGCCTGTTATTGTTAGGCGTCCTCTCATTGTGACTCTGTTTGACAGCACTGCTCCCCAAGATTTCCTATGCTGTCATCTTTGGGGGGGGGCAAATCCCCAGGTTTTGTCTCCCCTGGAGCCTCTGGTGACTAGAAGGTTAGAACCACTAACCTTCCTGCACCACTGCATCACCAGGACTCTGTGCTAATACCTCCTGGGCTTCTAGAGAGCAGTGCAGAAGCTCACATGTCTGAAGACTTCAGAACTGGGCCTTTCATAGAAACATATTTTCTTCACATAAAATCCTTACAGGTAAAAATTATAAAGTGTTCTTTTTCATTGTCACCAAAAATGACGTGTTTAACAAAGAGTAAATGACTACTTCCTCCCTCAAAGAGCCACTCTTGCTTAAATAGAAGCCTTCTTTTAAGTTTTTCTTTCAATCAACTTTTTGTCATCTACAGAAATCATTACTAGTGACTTAATGTAAACCACAGGGAATCCAAAGGACATTTTTACTCTATTATATGAACTTCACTTTCAGGCATGCACTTCCAAGACTTTTGTTTCCAAAGAAGTTTCTTTAAATGAGCAGGCACGCCAGACCTCTCAGTGGGGAAGAGCTCCTGACAGGGAAGTCTAGGTTACAAGGCCATAGAAGAACTGATGTATTTGTATCATGGGATATAACAACAAAAAACAGATCTGTGTTGGAAGAAGTTTAGCCACAGAGCTCCTTTGAAGCCAGAATGGCCAGATTTGGTCTCTCATACTTCAGACATATTATCAGGAGGGACCAGTACCTAGAGAAAGACATCGTGCTCAGTGAAGTGGCAGGTCAGCGAAAAAGAAAGACCACTGAGCAATGGGCTCAAGCGTAACAACAATGTTGAAGATGGTACAGGACCAGCCAGGTTTCATTCTGTTGTGCAAAGGGTCGCTATGAGTTGGTTCTTACATGATGACACCTAACAACAACAGCACTCCTGTAGCAGCCAAGAGGCCTACGCTGAGAAGAAAAGGGAGGGTGGAAAGGATAGAGGGCCTTGGTACTCCCCACCTCACCTTCCACAGACTGCCACTGGAGGGGGCTGCAGGGAGCCAAGAAAGGGCTGGCCAGCTCTCTGACTGCAGGTCTGCCCTCAGTGGCCCCCTTCATTGATATGCCCCCAGAGTCAGGAATGGTTGTTTTTGCTTGGGCACACAGGCTGGTGGAGGTCCCATGCAATGTGTGTGCTTGTGGGGCTTACCAATGCACCACAGTGATCAGGTAAGCAGGAAAAGAGTGAGGCTCAGAGAGGGGCTCCCACAGGTCCCAGAGGTCTCACCTGGAGCTACAGCGTCTGCCCAACAGCCCTGGCCTGCAGTGGGCGGAAGACATGTTTGTAAAAGGAAATGACTAGAAAGGCAGTCTCCACGATGGCCCACTATCAAAGTTTCTCAACTCTCAGGAGAACCAGTGACTCCCTCAGACTTAAGGGAAGAAGTAACCAGAGACTCTTGCAGGTGAGGAGAGATCAAGAGGACTGAGAACCTAGGATTAGAATGGATCAAAGGAGCCACTGCATAGGAGGTCTGGAGAGGACCTTCAATTCTGGAGGTTATAATTGTGGACGAGCAAAATCCAAACTGAAGACATTCCTTACTTGCCGAGACAGAGAGCAATGCTCATAGGTCTGGGGCACTTTTTCGTTTTTATTATTAGTATTTATGAGAACTTCTGTTAAGTGCTTTCTGCACAGTGCCTGGACTGACTACTTCCATCAACCCATTTTACAGATGAGGAAACTGAGACTTGGAGTTCTTTCTATTGCATAAGGCCATGCGGCAACAGATGGGATCTGCACATGTCTCCAGGACGTTTCACGGAAAAGATCAAGACACTGAACTGGGAGATATTCCCAGGCTCACTCTCTAGATCCTGGGCATCTGCATGTTGGTTTATGTTCTGTAGGAGTTGGACTGCTAACTGCAAAGTTGGGGGTTCAAACCCACCAATTGCTGCCATAATGATTTAGGTTCTCGGAAATCCTACAATGGGTTGCTATGAGTCAGGATAAACTCAGAGGCGGGGTTCGGAGTTGAGGAGGATTAGCCCATTTGACCCCACGGCACCATGCAGTGCCGACTCATGACCAGCAGGCAACGCACTGGACGTCGCCTGGGGACCCTCGCTTGACCCCGGGGCTGCAGAGGGGACCCGCCCATCCTTGGGACGGTGAAGCCATCAAGTCCATGTCGCACAGCCCTTGTGAGCGGGCCCACGGGGGCATGGCTCCAGATGCGTCCAGGCCCAGCATCACCCACTGCGGCCCCCTTACTTGGCATAGTAAACCCAGCTGTCCTTGGTGGTTCTCTCCTCCCAGCCCGAAGGCAGCTCTCCTTGCTGTCCGTGTCATCCAGGCCTGCGTATTGCAGAGCTGCCATAGCTGGCTAAGAAGACGTTCTGTCACGGACTCTCTGGGTCACTGGCTGCCAGGTGTCTCCCCCAGAAACTCCCGTTTGAAAGAGCGCCACACGCGTCTTCCGGCGTGCACTGTGCTGCCCAAAGCCATTCAGGCGACTCCGTGGCTTGAATCCTGTCTCCGAAGTTTCAAAGCTGCCAGCGGAAATGATCTGGGACCAGAGGAGAGGCGTAGGCAAAGCTACTATAAGGTCGTGACACCACCACATGGTTAGAAGTAAAAGCTAGAGAATGCAGTTTGATTGTGGAAATGGAGTTTCCTCAAGCTGTGGGCCAATCACTGTCCAAAATTCTACCTTTTGCTGGAAGACCCATAATCCCTTTTGCGTTGCTCTGACCAATCCTGTGGGAGCTTCAGCAATGCAGCATTCTGGGAAATGTAGACTCATTCGCTAAAGAAAGTGAAACAGATGGGGACTATAAAACTAGTAGGTCTGTGGAACAGCAGCCTCTTGTTTTAGGGCTTTGAACAGAAACTTTCCATCACCCAGTCTTGTTTTTATAAATTACTGGAAGAATGTTAAAAATGCAAATTCCCACTCTTTCAGAAACCCAGTATATCTCTCCCTTTTTTCTGAGTGATTCTATTAATAATAAATAACAACCATTTCTCGAGAGTATTCACAGGAATTCACAGACCCTCTCTTTCGTGTACCTGACACCCAAGGGCACTTGAGACTTCATTACTGTGTACTCCCAATTACACTGACAGATAAAATTGCATCTTATGTCTGTACCTGCAAGTGTACTGAAAATGATCCAATGAAGGTTTGTGATACTTCTGGTGCTTAGGGGCGTTCCTTTATCTATCAGCTCTAATTGCAAACAATTCCAGAGTTACAGAGCAGAATCCCACAAGTCCTCTTGGGGCACTGACAAACATCTTGTAAATGTGCAGGGTAACAATTTTTTGTAAAAAGCTGAAGTGTACCTCCAACTTGGCCTTATTTATAGTTTTCCAGAACACTCCTTATTTGGAAGTTGGCATTCAGCCCTGATTTGTAGGGAAATCTCCAGAAAAAAATCTTTAGCAGAAAAAGTGTATAGAAAGATACATTTTAAGCTGAGCTGTGTTGCCTTTTGCCTTTTGAAGTCCTGAGCTTGGTGTTGCTTTGGGATTCCTGCTCTGCATGCTCTTGAGGGGAGAGTTTTGCTTTCCTTTGAAATTGGTCAACTGAAACTTAACTTCATTGACTCAAATTTTTATTGGAACGGGACTGCTACCCCATCTCAAACCTATTGAAACGTGATATTCCCACCAAATCCATGTGCACTGAAATAAGTCATTATTAACCAGAGTATTCCATTTTCTCCTCTCACCCAAGCCCACCTTGGATGGTGGTTGGTAGTGGTTATGTGCTGTGGAGTTGGTT
>NW_006409125.1:75195-85551 GCF_000296735.1 Chrysochloris asiatica
AACCGCCAACCTTGCAGTTCAAATGGCTTTGCACTCTGGCGCATTAATCCACAGTGCCAAATTCAGGAATGACCCAAGCTTCTCAAAATATACACCTAAGCCGAATGAGGGATTTGATTTTATAAACCTAGTGATTTCATCACACTAGTAGGTTCATTGTGGCACTGTAGAATAAGGTCAGTTTGAACTGCAAGGTTGGCGGTTCAAATTCACCAGCCGCTCCTCAGAAACCATATACAGGGTCCATATAATTGTTGTTATATGCAGTGGAGTTGGAAGCAACTCCACTGCATATAACAACAATTAGGTGGGACACTGTGGGTTAATGCACTGGACTGCAAAGTCAGTTTTAAATGCAAGGCCAGTGGTTCAAATTCACCAGTCACTCCTTGGAAACCCTACACAGGGTTGCTCTGAGTAGGAATCCACTCAAAGGCACCTAACAACTTAACAAAGAGGTTAAAAAAATTAAACATTAATGTGCAATTATAAAAGTGGACACTAGATGGTGATATCTGCCCATGATTTTCATGTGGAAGAATTTCCACATTTGAATTTTCTTTTTATTACTTCTTCAATATCTGATAATTTATGAACATAAGATCTATTTTTTTTCTGAAAGAAATTTGGCATTACTAAAAAAATGAAAATATGTATGCAATGGGCACATATTTTTGTGTAGCATTTCTAAAGCTACATTTCTTTACTTAATTATCATTAGCACCTGGTGGTCATTTCCTGTCCTCCCCAAAACACGTGCCCTAACAAATCTGAAAACCTGTTTTTATGTTAAATCACCACTCCCTAAGAATGAAGACTGACTTCAATCAATTCACAATAAAACATTAAAAACAAAACATGACAGCTGATGTTTTTTGGATGGCAAGCTCAATATATTAATTAGATTCGGGGCGGGGGAAGAGCCGTCTTTTTTTTTTTTTTTTTTCTTCCTTTTCTAAGCAACCTTTATTGTATGGATATCCCACATATTGGAGTCCTGGTGTGGTGCTATGGGTTAATGTGCTGAACTGCAAAGCCAGTTTGAACCCTAGAGTCAGCAGTTCAAACTCACCAGCTGCTCCTTGGAGACTCTATACAGGGTCACTATGGGCTGTAAATGACTGGACGGCACACAACAACACCCCATATATTGTTTATCCTGGTGTGGCACTGTCAGGGATGAGTTTGAACTGCAAGGTCGGTGGATCAAACTGTGAGAAATATCAATACGGACAACTGCTCAAGAAATCCAATGTACTCGTTTTAGCAAGAGTGAGGTTTTCTTTATTTGATTTTGCAAAATTGGGCACCCAACCCAGTAAACATAGGCAGACACATGGATGACCAGCCGACAAAGAGTCCCCCTCTCAAAAAAGCCCCCTACAGTTCCTGTCTTTGTTGGGTACTATGGAGTTTACATTCTACCCAGAACATCCCATTTTCCCTCCCTCCAATTCCACAATCTACCCCAATGGGATAGGCACTCACAGTCCTTAATGACATTTAAAGTTCCTAAGGAGCTCTGGTAGCGTAGTGGTTGCAAATCGGGCTGCGAACCTTAAGGTCAGCGGTTCGAAACTACCAGCCACTCCGCGGGAGAAAGATGAGGCTTTCTGCTCCCGTAAAGATTTATACCCTCGGAAACCCTGTACAGGGTCGCTAGGGGTGGGAACCAACTCAACGGCACTTAACAACAACAACAACAGTCTTAGAACAGATTTCTATTCCCCTCCCCTGATTCATCCTGCTTTCATGTCCCTGGGTGTGAATCAACAACGTGTCTGGTCTAGCAATCTTGTTGTTAAAGTACCCTGGAGTTAGTTCAGCAGTATGAAACTACCAGCTGTTCCATGGAAGAAAGATGAGGCTTTCTGCTCCCGTAAAGATTTACAGCCTCGGAAACCCTGTATAGGGTAGCTATGAGTCAGAACCAACTCCACGGCACATACCCACCACTGTTTCTTCTGATCAAGGGGTAACCAGCAAAGTGGAACACAGAGCAAGATTATTAGGAAAACTCTCTCATGGTCTGTGTGGTCTTATTTGTAAAGGTGTGTTTGTTTGTTTTCTACCTTTTCCTTCATACACAGTAAATGAAAACAGGTATGCTATATCTCTGAGGGAAAAATGAGAGACACCCTGTATGTGGAGAATTCATAGTCAACTAGCAGCAGACACTCAAAAGCACTGTGGTTGATGGTTCTCAGGGAAATGCAGTTCTAGATTTAAAGCTAGGCAAAGAAGAGCCGGGAGTTCAGATGTTAGGGTTCCCTAATTCATCTTTCGAATTCAACTCAGTTACTGTTGAAATGGAGCTCTGGTCTGGCACTGTAGGATAAATGTTAGACTACAGGGTCGATTTGAACTACAAGGTCAGTGTTTCAAACTCATTAGCTCTGGTAGCGTAGTGGTTACGAATCGGGCTGCGAACCTTAAGGTCAGCGGTTCGAAACTACCAGCCGCTCCACGGGAGAAAGATGAGGCTTTCTACTCCCATAAGGATTTACACCCTCGGAAACCCTGTACAGGGTCGCTATGGGTCGGAACCGACTCAACGGCACTTAACAACAACAACAACAAGCTTCTCCTCAGAAACCCTTTACAGAATCACTATGAGTCAGAACTGAAACAGACCCTTAACAACAACAACAGTGTTGAAATGGGACACTGAAAATCCCAAAAATGCTAAAAGGGTTTTTAGCCTGGCCAAAGCAAAATAATAGAAGAAGGTCCAAACTGCCATCCTACCATCTTAATGCAATAGTTTTCTCTAAAAGTAATCACTTCTTTAATCCTGTCCTGAGCTCTATAGCTCAGGAAGGCCTACTTCAGGAATAGAAAAAAAGCAATCATATATCTTTGATGGCCATGGATAACCAATACCTGCAGAGATTAATGGTGCTTGCTGGAGACAGGCTGTCTAGAAGTATCACCAGGTACCACCAATAAACAGACAACAGTTGTTGCTGTTAGGTGTCATCCAGTCAGTTCTGACTCATAGAAACCCTATGCACAACAGAAGGAAATACTGCCTGGTCCTATGCCATCCTCACCTGGAAATCCCTACCTCAAACTTAAAATCCCTATAAAACTCCCTTTCCTTTTTCTCCAGGGAGACAGATCTGGGAGGTTTTCTACTCCTCTATTCTTTTGAGTCCTGTCTCTGATTATTGCTCCATCAGCTGCAGGTGATAAAGACTTGTTTTTTCTAGTAACAGTGTCACTGTGGAATCTTGGTGTGGTGCTCTAGGGTAAGTACCAGAATACTAGATCTCGTTGAACCCCAAAGTTGGTGGTTCAACTCACCAGCCTCACAACAGAAACCTTATACACGGTTGCTATGAGCTGGAACGCACTGACGGCACTTAAAAACAACAACATTTTGGCAGCCAAAGCTTCAAAGACGTCAGCTGATCTGTGGAGGTAGTAGGCTTGCAAATGATTTCTTCTAAAGACTCCAGGCCCTGAAAGCCAAGATTCATTCCAGATACAGCCAGCTATGCACATGAAGGTATGCAAAAAGGAAAACTGAAAGAAACAAGAGAGTAATGACTACAAAAGCACTTAGCATAGGACCAGGCACATATTAGCATTGTTGTCATTGGTGATTGTGATAAATTCTCAAGACGGTCCAACTTCAAGAATAAAGGGCCCACGAGATTTCCTGACCAGACAAAGTCTGTTGATCCACACCCAGGGGTATGTGAGCAGGTTGAATTAGGGGAGAGGAAAAAGAAATTTGTTCTAGGGCTAGGAACTTTAAATAAGAATAGAGTCATGAAGACCATGGGCCCTGCCAGGCTAGATTGTGAAGCCCATGCCACTCAGTCGTAAGGAACTGGGGGAGGAACTTTCTCGAGACAGGGAAATAAAACTCTTTATGAGCCGGCCATGCTTAGCATCTACCTGTGTCCTCTGGGTCGGGCACCTGATTTTGCAAAATCAAATACAGAAAACCTCACTCTGGCTAAAATGAGTGCAGATTGGAGTTCTTGAGCATTTGTTGGTTAGCACTCCTGATAACTCTTCAGTGACCTCATCACCAAGAGGAACAGAGGCAGTATGCATGTATCAACAACGTTTCTCACATGATTTGTTGTTGTTATTGTTATGTGCCTTGAAGTCAATTCCGACTCCTAGTGACCCTGCACAGGGTTTCAGAGTCTGTAAATCTTTACAGGAGCAGAACACCTCATCTTTCTCCTGCTGGAACAGCTGGTGGTTTCGAACTGCTAACCCTGCAGTTTGCAGCCCGATTCTTAACCACTAAGCTACCAGAGCTCCTATTTCTCACATGGTGGAACCATGAAATACAACTCTGATTTAAGATCTGATTTGAAAGCCTGAGCATAATGAGGCAATGCTTTGTAAGCACATCACATGTAAGCACACCATGACAAATACAGTGTGGTTTTTGTTTGCCATCGAGTCAGTTCCAACTCATAGCAGCCCTGGATAGGATTTTCAAGAGCAATTAGTGGGTTTGAACTGCCGACCTTGTGGTTACCAGTCCAGTGCTTATTCTACAGTGCCACAATAGGGCTTCTGGAAAATCCACAGAAGTAGCTATCATTAGTTCCACATTATAGGAGAGTCCTGCTGAGACACTGTTGGATACGCACTGTACTGCTAATCACAAATTTGCCAGTTCAAGCCCACCAGACCTTTCTTGAAACGCCTATACAGCAGGGGTAGGGAATGTCCAACCCACAGGTCACACTGTTGTTGCTGTTGTTAATGCCGCTGAGTTGGTTCTGCGTCATAATGACCCCATATAGGGTATCCAAGAAGCAGCAGGTGAGCTTGAAGTACCGACCTTGTGGTTCAAACTGACTTTGCAGTCCAGCGCATTAACCTGCAGCTCCATACAAGGACCCCAATATGTGGGGAATCCACACAATAAAATGCTGGTTTTAAAGTCAGCACAGAAGTCTCTCAGTCATCTTGCTATAAGAAACCTTCCCATTTCGTGCACAAGAAATCTGAACTTGTCAGCCAATTCAGTGTTTGATTTGCCCTAGGAGAGAGATCCTCAAGCCAATTTATGTAAATTCCATTAGAAAGTAAATAATGACAGTCTCTCTGGCATTCTAATTGGCAGTCCACCCTAGCCCACAGCTGTTCCATTAAGGCTTGATCAAAGAGAGCTTGAAAATGCAAATCTAAGTGACCTCTCCTTTACACAAGAAAGGTTTCCCTGAGGCTGTAAAAAGAAAATGCTGGTTGCCTCAGGAGTAGAGAATGGTTCAGAATAGCAACAGCAATTGAGGGGAACAGGTTTTTTACTGTAAACACAATGGATTTTGTCATTTGCACATGAATATGTATTCTAAAAGAAATCACTTAAGTAAATGTACAAGTTGAAACATAAAACATTTTCTCAGTAGTTCCAGCAAGCTTTTACTGCACCATTGTACTAAATTCAAGTGTACCACCTCATCTAAGGAGCTCTGGTAGCGTGGTGGTTATGAATCGGGATGTGAACTGCAATGTTAGCAGTTCGAAACTACCAGCTGTTCTGCGGGAGAAAGATGAGGCTTTCTGCTCCGGTAAAGATTCACAGCCTATGAAACCCTGTACAGGGTCACTATGAGTCGGAACCAAGTCCACGGCACATAACAACAACAATAACAACAAAATGGAAAGAAAACAGCTATCTATGTGGCAAGAAGAGAATGAACGGATTTTTGAGCTATGTGCCTCACTGGGCTGATGTGTGGATTACAAAAGAGCCCCCAGGGGACCTCAGGGAACTCCACAGGCATTAAGTGTGGTCATCATATGTGTTTTCCTGCCAGACTCTGGGGATGGCTCCTAGGGCCAGGCTGTGCTGAAGGGCTCAGGGAGGCAAGAAGACAGTTCCAAGGTGACGCAGATTGTGCAGAGGCCAGGTGAGGTCAGGAACCCAGAAGCCAGGAGCTGACACATAATCTGTGTGAGGCGGGCAGTCAGCACCAGTACTCGGATCCAGAGTCTCCACATGAGATTTTTCTCAGGAGGCCAGGAACTGCCTGCACCTGAGCGGCTAACTCCACCCTGCCATTTTACCAAGCATCACGATTGGCTCTGCCAACTGGAAGTAGCACCAGAGGACAGAGCTTATGTGATGGCATCAGACGCCACTGGCGCTGCTGCCTGTTGTCAGTGCCCATGAGACTGCCACTTGGAGTTAGAAGCTTAAGGGTTGCAGTGGCCCAGAGTATCCCTGGGCCCCCTCACGGCTGCCTTTGGTGAGTCAGGGCTCAGGGGACTAGGAGGGCAGCTGAGGGGCAGCGTGGCTGAGATGCTAGCAAATGTTGGGCCTCCAGCCACCTTTGTTGTCCTAAACCTGGTTGCTTGGTAAGCCTATTCGACATAGAGCCCCCAAGCCAAATCCTGTGCCCGCTTCGGGCCCAGTCCGCCCCACTCTGACCACAGCCTACCTTGCCACTGCAGGACCTTGCCCTCCCATCTTCTCCCATCCTGATCTGACCCCATCCCTTCCCCCATCCCTCTTGTCTAAAAGCAGCCTCACCCTTGACCCTGCTGCCATCCAGATCTCAATCACATTCTTTACAGTTCCATCTCATCCTCACCCCTCCACCCCTCCAACAATCCTAGTGCACTATGCAAACCAACTACTGTTGACTATTCTGATTTCTCCTTTTCTGGTTAGCTTTCTTACCCCCTCCCATACACACCTGCTCTGTTCCCTGAGGTCTGCTTACTTGTGTCTTACTCTCATTTAAGAACCATGAGCAAAATAGATGGCCTATTGAACTCACTTCATTCTTCTTGATAACTCTGATCTCAGTCCTATCCCAGGTTTTGTATGTATCTTCTTCTTCTTCTTCTCACAGACATGATCCTTAGTTCCCTAGCCCATCATTTTCAACTTTCACTTTATAACTCCATTACCAACCATCCTGAAGACACCCTACTGCCTAAGTCTTTGCTAAACTGCCAGAAACTCTTACTGCCCCAGTTCCTGTTCACCCTCACCCAATCTTCTCAAATAAAACACGTTTTTGTGCCCTTTCACTTCTGCTATCCCCACTCCACTCTTCTCATTCTTCTCTTGACACCAGTGCCCATTCAACCTCATACCCTGCCATCCTCACCAGCTGCCCCTTGGCAGCCAAATCTAGGTGCCTGCTCAGAACCAGACAGAGACTGAGCAGCCTGGTTGTGTGTGTGCAGGGCTTCAGGTGGTAAATCAGTGTCAACTAGTAGACCCCTCTGGGATCCAAGTTTTTCCCAGTTCTTGGGTCCCTATACCTATTCCCAGGGATGTGTTTCTAGCATTCAGAGTATTCTGGCTGCTGGAATAGTAGGGATCATCATCCAAGTACTTGGGAGCAGAGGGACAATCACTCATTCAACTTATTAGGCATAGGGTAGCAGAGCCCTCACTTCCTTTTGGCAGGTGTGCTGGCTTTGAGAACCTTAGAGTCCCACTGTATAAGGCTGGCCATGGCCACAGAGCCCAGTGTTTCTTTTTGCCAGAGCTGATCAAAAGTCAGTCCCAACACTGAGCACAGTGGCAGTGTTACATTTTGTGAAGATTTTAAGTGAGTGGGTTCTGAAGTGGCTACAGAGCTCATTGAATCCCCTCCTTTCTTTTTTTTGCAGGTTCTAGATAGTTTCATTTTGACCGTTTTAGCTTACTTATGAACACAGGAGCCAAGTTATCTTGAAATAGTTGAGGCAGAGAGATTCCTGAAGCACCCAGGCCCCATGCTAATCTCCTGGGACGTTTTGGTGCACATCCTATCCAAATTTGGTGGCCTGGTTTACAAGGGATGGCCATCTTCAGCCAATAATTTGAAAAGGCCCCAAAGAAAACCCATGATCTCTGTTTTGCCCTTTTACCATTATAGTCTTAGTTCCTTAAATATTAAAAGCGGGTCTACTTTAGTATGTCTCCATTAAAGTATAATAAGTCTGAACAGTTTTCAGTCTTGTCCACAATTTGGTTTAATGGAAAAACTGAATCTAATGTCCCTACCACTTATAAGTTGTATACCCTAACTTCCCATAATTGGTGAAATGGAACTAGCATTGCCCTATACCTTATTTTTATTTCATTCATCAATTCTTTCATCAAGTGTTTTTGAGTACTATTATGGTGTCCTGATGGGGTGATGTGGGGTATGCACTCAACTATAGAGTTAGTTTGAATTGCAAGGTTGGTGGTTCAAACTCACCAGCCACTCCTCATAAACCCTATAGAGGGTTGCTATGAGTCAGAATGGACTCAATGGCACTTCATGACAACAACAACATAGAGTCCTGATGTGGCGCTGTAGGATTAGCACTGGACTGCTAACTACAAGGTCAACGGTTCAAACCCACCAGCTGCTCCTCAGAAACCCTATACAGGGTTGATATGAGTTGGAATCAACTTGATGGCACTTAACAACAACTGTGTGTCAGACATTGATCTAGGCACAGCAGATGCAATGATGAATGAGTCAGGCAAAGTACCTGTTTTCATTTACCAGACTTCCAGACTTACGACCGGGTTCCGTTCTGAGAACTCTGTTGTAAATTGGATCTGGCATAAATCAGATACCTCATTTTGCCATTGTTGTTTTCATTATGATTGCTTTTATTATCAGTATCTTTAGAAATCTGATCTTTATTTGTCTTTGGGGGCTGGCATGAGAATGATCAACAAATGATGTGCTGCAACATGGTATATAGTGCGTAATACTTATAATAAAATGTACAAAAGCCAAACAAATGGGCGGGCTTGTCAGGGACCGGCCTCGTCATAGGTGTTGGATTCACGAGTGTTTGGTTCACGAGGAGGGGATAGCCAGCGGCGATAGGGATAGCAAAAGAATACACAGAAAGACAAACAGAGGGATACAAAGAGGCACCCCGAAACCAGGGTGGATGCATCACTGGTGGGCAGACTTGGCACTACAGGCATCGTGGCCTCTGCAGGCAGCAACTCACTGCCCTGCAATCTTTACTGCATGCCCTCCAACTTGTAATGCACACCTGGGCTGGCCTGGGCCTCTGTTTTATTTAGGAGAGGAGCTTCACACCAAGCTGGGAGGGACTAAGACAAGTTACAGCTAACATCAGTAATTTTCCAGACATTCAGGTAACTTTACATCATACTTCGCTGGTTCGAATCCCAGGCCTGCAACTTGGTTTCTCAGGCTCAATTAACATATCTATAGCCCCTGGGCTCAGTTGGGGCAAGGTGAAAGGGAAGGACAAAAGGCTTGGGCGGAATCCTGCTGTTTTGGCTTCCTGAGCCAGGTTTTCAGGAACTTGGCTGAAAAGCTAACATTTGGGACAGATTCAGGGAAGATGGCTTTTTTGTCTGTAGAACAAAGACCCAGGAAGTAGCTAAGATATTTTTAGTTAATCCTTTGGAGGAAGGCTTGACCTTTGAAACCTTTACAGTCTGGGCTTATAGGAAAATATCACATTTATCTATGGATATCAAGGGCTCCATGTGTGAATTTAATAAATATAACTGAACACTAAGATGAAAAACAATTTGCTATTAACTGCCAAGTGACTAGATCTGTTACACTCGGGCCTATAGGGCCTCGAACCTCTGACCAGGCCTACACAGTCTGCAACACGGGCTTATTGCAGTTCATTGTAACTTGAGTACACTGTAAGTCTGGGACTATACGTATATTCAGCATTTGGTCCTACCTAGAATATTGAGGAATATGTTTCAGGACTATGGGAGAGATGGGAATATTTGATGGAAGAAATAAGGAAGGAAAGAAATATATGCAATGTCCATCAACTTCACAGTTCTTCCCTGACACACCAACCCTTGATCTGAGAATCACAATCTTCTAGAAATTTTCTCCATTCAGCTGACATTTAAATGCCCCCATCCCTTGCAGGACAGTTTTTCCGAAATCCAACTTTCTGCCTCTTCCACACACCAGTAGACCAGTGTGGTCGCCAGCAAGCTTACATGCTTGTTTGTTGTCTGTTCTTGTTGGTTCTCAGTCCACAGAACTTCCTTTAGGATGTTTTTCATAGCAGAGTTGGCTTTGGTAAAATCCCTTAGCTTCTGTTTATCCTGGAATGTTTTGATTACACCATAATATTTGGTTGACAGCTTTGCTGGATAGAGAATTCTTGGGTTTTATATATGTCTCCCCATTGCTCTCTTGCCTGCATGGTTTCTGTTAAGAAATCTGAGCTTAATCTGATTTGCTTGCCTTTGTATGCTACATTTCTCTTTTCCCTAGCTGCTTTCAAGATCCTGTCCTTCTCTTTGATTTTGGAGAGCTTGATTATTATGTCTTGGTGATTGTCTTTTAGGGTCTATCCATCCTGGAGTTCACTGAGCTTCTTGAATGCTTATCTTTTCACTTTTCAGGATGTTAG
>NW_006409125.1:85787-98822 GCF_000296735.1 Chrysochloris asiatica
GTATTGTATTATTAATCGTTTGGACCTCTTTCTGTAGGTTTTGAATTGTTTCCAATGCTGTATCTATCTTATTTGATTGTTCCTGTAGTGCTTTCCTGATTTCTTCCTTATTTTGATACATTTTATAATCATATTTCTGAATTCCTTCTCAGGCATTTCCAAAGCTGCCCATCTTCCAGTATGAAGTGTAGGTCCACTTCCAGGTCATTTGCCACAGTCACTTTTTATCTCGTTTCTGTACATATGCAGATATGGTTATCTACTTCTGTTTTTGGGCATATTCAGGAGTTTTCTGTGGCCTTAGTACTCAGATGGGTGTGTATTTTGGTATTTTTTATGCTTTCTGATTGCCTCCAGCTAAATGTAATCAGGAAATGGGCTTCCCTTTTCACTCCTCTTCTTGAGAAATTTCAAGATGCCACTGTTGGTCATTTTGATGTAACTTAGGATTTAATTTTTGGCCTATTTCCTTTTTTGTCTGCCTGTCCTGCTCCACAAACCCCGTTCAGGCATTTTTTCTAGTTATAAACAGTTTAGGGCTGGCTGTGGCCATTTGGTTTTAAGTAGAAACTGTCTCTTTAAATTTTGAGGCGATCTGTGCGCATCCGTAGTAGAACCTTCTGAGGGTGGGGCTGGGGTGTCCACTAGCTCAGGCACCCCTATAGTCACCAGAATGGAGCTGGGCAGACAGCAATGGACCAAGGAACAGCTACCAAAAGAAGAGAATGTCCACACCTTTATCTCTGCAGTTCTGTCAGGCGTCCGTGGCTGCTCTGATCCTTTCCCCGCCTGGTCTCACCCAAGATGGTTGCTCCTGGAGCAGCTGAGCATCTTGAATCAGAAAACAATGGATTTCTTGCTTCTGTTACAAATTCCCGTAGGTGTAAGCCTTCCAACCTTCTAAATATTCCTTTATATGTGGATGTGGTTCAGAGTTCTGGCACCATCCCCTGAGCCTGCTTGGTCCTGTATTCTGTGTTGTTGCTGACAGAGCTCCTTACTGCACTTCCACCCAATCCACCATCTTGTTTGTTCTCTGGCTTATTTATTTTTAAGGGAAAACAGTTCTCCTTTTATTATTTTCCCCTAATGGTTTGAGTGTGACACTGTAGGAAAAAACACTAGACTGCTAACTACAATGCCAGCAGTTCAAACCCACCAGCTTCTCCTCAGAAACCCTATACAAGGACACGATGAGTTGTAACCCATTGGATGGCCCTTAACAACAACGATGGCTTTAAGGACCCCCCAGACCCAGGTCCGTGCAGCACTGGACCTCAGGTGAGATATAGGCAGAGGGCATTGCTCTGGGTGTCCACTCTGGGGCTTTGCCCACTGGCAGGTAGAAGGAACCGTGGGTGGAGCTGCCCTCTCAGCATCTGTAGCACCTCTGCCAAGCAACTCCATGGGATAATTGGAAGTGGGCTTGAAGAAGGCTGGAATATGGTATTCACACAACCAAATCATACGGTCTTCTAATACATAGCACTTATTGTACATGTTATGTGGCTCATATTTACTGTATTTACATTGGACTTTCTTACCACATAGCTAGTATTGGTTATAGACATTATAAATTTTAATATGAGAAAAATAGGTATTTTACAAACTGTGCTGAAAAGCCAAAATCAGAAAATAAAATTTGCAAGAGGTCTGAGGCAGGATGGGGGTTCAATCTGAGGTCTTGTCATCTCATGCTTCACTTTCCTCACCAGCCTCAGTCTCTGCAGCAGAATCTGTGATCCCAACCTTCTCCGTTATGACTTCGGTGAGGTCCCTGGGAGAAGAACAATGCCAATGGTTCTTATTCTTGATAGGAACAATTAAACTTTTCAATACCTCCTCATTTTATTATTATGATAATGTTTCAATTTTATTTATTTTGTTGTTACTGAGAATATACGTACCCAAACACACCACTGGACAATTCGGTGGCATTGATAACAGTCTACAGGTTGAGTAAGCATTCTCATCCTCCTTATCTGTGTTGCTCCGCCCCCATCAAATGCCCTCTAAGCGTCCTAGCTAGTCTTTTGAGCTGCTGTTGTCTGTTTGACCCCATGTAGGTAGACCTTGTTGTTGTTAAGTGCGGTTCAAACCGACTTTGAAGATCAGCACATTAACCCACAGTGCCACACCAGGAATCCAGGTAGATCTTAAGAGGCTATAATACTTGAGGTAGACATTCTTTACAAGCTAAGCTAATTGTAGGTTGGTTTTTAAGAAGACCTCAGGGGATATATTTGGTTAACAGTTTAAAGATGATCTCAGGGCAATGGTTTTAGGGGTTCATCCAGCCTCCATGGCTCTAGAAAGCCTAGAGTCCATGAAAATTGGAAACTGTTCTGCATTTCTCCCATTTTGATACCTCTTTTGAGACAAGAAGTTTCCATTGTCCCTGATCATTTACCTTGTGTCCTTGTTGAAAATCTCATCCTCATCAGAAGAATCCTTATAGTGTAGTTTCTGTGCCATGTTTTTCTTACACGTGGCTTTGAGAGGTCTACACATATCCCTGAGCCAAAGTGGCAGCCTTCTCCAGAAAAACTCTCCCTCCTAGGAGAGAGAAAGGGAACAATGAGCTCCTGCCAGTCTTCCCTGCTTTCTCCCACTGCTGCAACACTGGGTGTGCCCACCTGCATACCTGACTTTCACTGTCTGATGTGCATCTCTTGTACAGCGGACTCTGGAAAAAGCCCCTTGGGGAAAACATCCATGAAAAGCAATTAGTTATGCCTACCATTTTACATGTCTCTCTTAATACATATCTCTGGTTTTAACAGAACTCCAAATTTCTCATCACTCACAGTCCCAGTTAGTACAACCACCACAGATGTGGGGATTGAGAACGACTCCACACACCAGACTTCTAGAAGCCCTCCCTCTCTGTCCACAGGCCCAGAGGATCCCTGGGCAGACCACTGGCCTGGCATAGACAGAATTTTCAACCCCACTTACTTCCTTGACCAAGTGCCATTGTGCATTGAACAAGCTGCACAACCATACTAGGCAGCCCTCTCTAGAGACAGTTCACATCTGTCCCTTTCAGATCTGGTCTCACATGCTTCAACCTCCTAGAGGAGGAGGGAGAGTGACGGAGAAAATGCTTCTATTTTTCTAGCTGCTTTAACCAGAAACCTGATTTTCATACTGTAGGTGATCATTGATGAGTAAGTGGGATGTGAAATCATTATAAAGGTCATCATGCCTAGCATTTAAAAAACCAACAAAACTGAACAGAATAGAAAATTCCAGAGTGCACAGTGTGTACTAAATTTGCATTTGAAAAAAAAGTTGCCATCAGGTCAACTTCGACTCATGATGACCCCATGATGTCAAAGTAAAACTGTGTCCTGTAGGGGTTCCCATGGCTGGTTTTTGGAAGTAGATAGCTAGGCCTTTCTTCTGAGGTGCTTTCAGGTGGCTCAAACTTCCAACCTTTCAGTTAGCAGCTGAGCACATAACCATCCACACCACCAAGCTTGCCTTAGAATGCCTTATGTCTATATTAAGTTTGCATGTACTGAGCCATGTTATCGACATCGAATGCAGTTCACAGCCCAAGCACAATGTAACCCAAAAGGGAAGAAGCTGTCCTCCTTCTAACACCCACTAACAGTGGGATCATGGGATAAGAAAATTTCCCTTTCTCTCTCTCAGTCTGAGACAAGCTATCCTCCAAGGCCCCTCCCAGTTAAACTCTTTGAGGTTTGGATAAGGGGAATACAGTGGAGACTTGATGACCAGTAGGATGAGAAGTGACATTTTCCTGTGACTTTAAAGGAAAAAACCTCGTATATTCTACCTTCCATCGGCCTTGAAGGATACCAGCCCTCTTACTCAAAGACCAGGCAGACTTCCCCAATCTTTCCCCAGAGTTTCCTAGGAAGGCCCCTGGTCCACCACCAGCAGGAAGAAACAAGCCCAGCCTAATTCTCTCCTGTGTGCAATCCCATCAAACTCAGCATGGTTTGTGGGGCTTATTTTGCTGGAGCTAGACAAAATAACAGGATGAGTGTCTTCTGCCCAATCTTTGGCAATGCCCCTACTGTAAATTGAGGGGCTTGAGTAAAGGTACTCTAAGACACTCCTATCGTCCTCAAATTCTATTTTAGACATTGTCAGATGATGAATGTTTTGCTTTATATATTCTAACCAGAGTAAACATTTTGAAAAAAAATCCCCAGACTAATATTTACCTTTGGCATCCTTCTTCATCTTCCTTAAAGGCTGATCTATGAGAATAAATCTGTGGTGGAAGAAAGCATGCTCATGGTTACCCCTCACATCTCCAAGCATTTATTCATTCCTTTTATTTATTTTAAGCCTTCTCCACTGCTAGATGTTAACCTTTATGAGCACAGGGATTCTATCCTGTTTAGCAAGTTCTTTACTCTTCCTCTATACATAGCTTAGGATCCGGCATATATTTTAATATATTTTATTGGCTATTTTAGATAATATTTATCATATAATTCCTGATAAATGATGGATATGATCTACATAAGATCCTAAATTCTTAGAAGTAGGAAAGGAAGGAAACCTCCTTCATTTGGTTAAAATATCTGCTAAAAAATTTAGACAACAGAATTGCTTTAAGGTAAGGAATTAGGAAGCCAATTATTACTGCTACTATTCAACATTGCTTCAGAAGGTACCATTCAACACTTCAGTAGGATGTAAGTATTAGGAAAAGAGATAAACCTATCATTATTTGCATGTGAAATTAGAGACAACCTTAAAAGCTCAGGAGATCAACTACATTTCTTGGGAGTACGAGAATTTGGAAGGAGCCCTGGGAGTGCAGTGGTGAAGTGCTCAGCTGCTAACTGAAATGTCAGCAATTCAAACCATGGAAGATGTGGTAGTCTGTTTCCATAAATATTCTTGGAAACACTATGGGACAGTTCTGCTCTATGTTTTAGGGTTGCTATGGGTCAGAATCAACTAGATGGTCATAGGTACAGGTATGGGGAATGTGAGAATTTAGTGAAGTGGCTAGATAGAAATCATACAAACCTCAGCAGTTTCCTAAGCACCACCCTACATTACTTAGAACATGTAGTGGCACTGCAGTAACAGTAATAAAACAGTATCTGTGAGAACATACACAGTTATATGTACAAGATGAACAGGTGTGAGAAAGCAAATGGAACTATACCCGCATATTGAGAACATATTGGTTTGGCAGAGGCTATTTCTACATATGTATTTGTATGTGCTTTAAATATGACCATGTATCTATAGCTATGTATATCGAACAACATACATTGAGAAATCTATGTAATCTTCTTAGCCATACCTAATGCCTTAAGATGCTAAAAGCTGCTTGTCAGGAAATGAATAGATCATTATAAAATTGAACAAAAATAAGCAGAGCTAAATTCCAGTAGGCTACTGATGCAGGAGTCGGGCTGAAATATTTTAAATGAATCTATTTAGACAATATCTTACACATTGGAGAAGATGCTAAGTAAATCTAAGCAATCTACAAGATAATACTCTTATCTTTTTGCTGTATTCTTTCTCCTCAGGTTGACTGGTCACTCCATAAAAGCAGACATTTTATCTTTCTCATCACTTCATCCAACAAGGGATAGAAAGAAAGTGACTGGTGACTATATCAAATCACTGCCCTAGTTTTTGGCGGAAGAAATTTTTCTATCATGTCAACTTGGCCTTTTTAAATGTAACTTCCCAAACAAGTCTAATGGCTTGCTATCTTGGTTTCAACTCCACCAAGACTTTCGGGGAATGGGGTTCCTTTCAAAAATCCCTGGACTATACTTTGCAATACAAGAACAACGTGTACCCCAGTCCTAGTGATTAAAGAGCATTAACAAGCAGTAGTAGGTGGGAAAGTAGCTTAGATTTTCAGTTTGTGGGTTCTGAATCTATTATAAAGACAAGATGTATTCTGGAAATTTGACAAACTATTGTCCTTACCTCAAAGAGACAGAAAATTAACATCAAAATAGTCACTACCACAGTTACAGACGTTGCCAAGATGAGTTTGTGGTTATAGCCATATCTGGGAACTTCTTTTGTGAGCTAAAAAACAGGAGGAAAAAAAAAAACACTTTTAAGAACAGAGAGATTCAAAGGCTAAGAGCTAACTGTTCTGTATTCAGAACTCAATGCTTCCGGTTGAATCTAGCTTAATGGTTCATCAAGAGCATACACATTTAATAATCTTACTATTAAGCATTCTTCTTGTAGAATAATGATGTCATTTTCTTGTCTACACTAGGAATACGGGCATCATTCTCTTAATAAGTAAAGTAGGGAGTGACTATCTTAGCCAAAGCCATTTGTTAGGATCAGATATGGAGTAGGAGCGTGGCTACTCCAAAGGATTGTCCTGAACGCTGATGGAAAAGTATGGATTCTATGTTTCCAGAATTGTCCTCACCTCACTCGACTCCTGCTCTTTTTGCTCACTTTGTACTTCTGTGCTCTCATTGATATAATTCTCAGTCTTCCATCGGTCTGTATCCCAGTCTGATTTTGGCACCTTAACATCTTGCTGCTCACTGAGCAGCTTCATCAGGAGGCCTGTTCTGGAGATGAGCTTGGCACAGGCCAGTTGTACATGGGACTCAGAGCAGTCCATTTTCAAAGTCCGGATCACATGAGAAATGAGCCTTCCCACATCATTGTTGCGGATGAGGGACCGCAGTTGCTGGTTAATTGGATTTCAAATTGATCACCTGGGGATGAGAGCAATGGGAGAGAGGCGTCTTTGTCTTCAGGCTTGGAGGGTCAGTGCCCATGTTATGGTACTCTCACTGTGTTTCATTGGTTTGTTTAACAGTTGGCATTAAGTTGTCAGCAGTCACACAGAATCTGCAGTGGAAGGATCCTTATGGGCAAACATTTCAGGGGTAGTCTCATCTGGCATAATAGCATTGTGGATAGTAGTGCTCTCTGCAGGTTCTGACAAAAGTAACTCTGGAAAGGGATTTTCTGGAGAATTCAGGCCTCCTGAAGAAGAAAACACTTCTCTTGGAAGGGAATTTATGAGGCTCCTCAATGCAGGGAAAGCAGGTCTCTTTCTAAGCATGAGCTTATGGAGGGAACCTCTTTTTTTGAACCTTTGACTTGTTTGACCTTTGGTCTTCTATGAACCATACGCAAGCGAGATTTATGGAAGATGTAATATTTTCCAGAATGTGATAATTTTTTAGGAACCTCCATATTCTGAACTCTAGCATTTGCATCTTCTAGCACAAAAATGCTGTAGGTCAAGTCTTTCGGTTGGTTTCGAACTTCAGGCGGGTCTTTTGAAGGAGGCAAGGTGGAAGGCATGCCCTTTGAGTACTGTTTTAGGAAAGATGAGACTACTGTCTTATGGCTCTTGATGAATGATGACTCTGTGTCGAAGGAGACTTCCCCTAACTTCCGCAGCCCCTGTACCTGATTCAGTTGTTCCAGTCCCCTCGATGCTGGCATCCTGAGCCTTCTGGTTTTGGGGGTGTTCTCCACAAATGACTTGGCCCTCTGTTTCTTATTGATGTTCTCATCTTCAATTGCTTTGAAGTGCCTTTTCTTCATGCCCCTTAGCCTCTTGAGGACTCTGTTTACCCTTTGTAGTCTTTTCCAGACACCTGTTCTCTGCATCTTTGCCAGATGGTTTTCCCTGGGCTGAGCAGTTTCCAATTTTTGGAGAAAGATTTGGCGTTTAAATTTAGCATCTAAAAGGTTGGGTTGCATAAGCATGACTATTTTTTCTTTATTTTTAACCTCATCGATTTTTTCTTGAATTTCTGCATCTACTAAATTTGCTAGAAAATAGAGACTCATCATTTTATTTTTGTAAATTGCATTTTTGTGTGCAGACTTAAGAGAGGGATTCCCTGTGTTGTTTTGCAAAGAATCCAGGGCCCTATCTCTGTCTTGTACCTTTGAAAACAACAGTTTAATGAATGGTAATAGTATTGATTCTAGATTTCCTCAGAGAAATAAGGCAATATGTAATTGAGGGCACTAATAACAGCACTTTCATCATTAATGTCTTGCGGCTCATTCAGGACAGTTGACAAATTGACACCGCTTTTGTCTAAGGATGTTTTCTCCGGCTCAATAGCCTTCTCAGTTCTTCTTCCGGGCTTGTAGTGCCTTCATGAATGTTCCTTCTGTTGCACAAAGTGATGCTTCTTCACCTGTCAAAATAGAAGAGACTACGTTTGATCATGTAAGACTGGTGAGATGGCTTTTGTCAATACGTAGCCATATATCCCAGCTGAATAAATTAGGAGTCAACAAAAATTTGAGGAGAAAAATAAACCCAGATTTATGTTCCTAACTAGCAGCAATGTTCCATTATAAGTGTGTCTACTATGTCCATCCTGGTTCTTTGGAACAAGAGGCTACCTACTTGCAACATTCCATAGAGTGAAAGATACTAACTCTATTTAGGATTATAGAGGCTTGGTGGGACAGTGGTGAAGCATTCAGCTGCTAACCAGCAGGTCGATGGTTCAAACTCATCAACTGCTCCAGAGGAGGAAGACATGGCTTTGTGAACTTTGTGGGGCAGCTCTCCTTTGTCCCATATGGTTGCTATGAGATGGAATTCACCCAAAGGAAACAGGTTCTAATATAGGATTTTTCTAATGGTCTCCAAGGGTCAACTGGTCAGTACTTAATAAAAGTCCACAGCTGGGAGACAAAGATTCTCCCATTTAGCTAGACCTATCTGTCATTTCTCCTCAATATCTGTATGCTACATAATGCCCTGCTTCTGATGCAAAGGAAGCTATCTTCTCTCCACTTCTGTGACCTCACATTCTTGTTGCCATCACACAGGACTGCTTTCAATGACAAGAGTTCTGAGAGTAGGAGGGGCACAGCTGCTAAAGTGCTCCTGGGCTCCTGGGTCCTCATCTGAACATGTCCTTTTCAAACCACCTACCCAACTCTCTCCCTTGGTCCCTGCTGCCATATATCCTAGCTACTTAGCAGAAGGGTTGATGTGTCTACAATGGATTGTGCACCCTGATTCTTTTCCTAAAATTGGCCTGAGCTCTGTGGTGTAGTAGGTTCAGAGAAAATCCCCCCTTTGGTTTTGCTAAGATGCTTAAAATTTTACATTTTATTTTGTTGTTGTTGACAATATACATAGCAGGACATACACCAATTAGACCATTTCTACTTGAGCAATTCAGCAGCATAGATGGCATTCTTCAAGTTGGGTGACCATTCTCACCCTCCTTTGCTGAGTTAGTTGTTCTCTCTCATTAGAATAACTCACGGCCACCTAAATTTCCTATCTAATCTTTCAAGTTTCTGTTGTCAATCTGACCCCAAATATATAGTTCTTAAGGAGCTCGTGTGGCACAGTAGGATAAATACGGGGCTGCTAACCCCAAGGTGGGCAGTTCAAAACTACCAGATGTTCTAAGGGAGAAAGATGAGGCTTTCTGCTCCTGTGAAGAGTTAGAGCCTTGGGAACCCTCTAGAGGGTCACCATGAGTCTGAATTGATGTGATGGCACTGTGTTGGGTTGGGTTTTGATTTAAACTGTTCTTAAAAGAGGCTTCTCCTCAAGACAGGCATTCTCTACTAGTTAAGCCAAACTACTGGTGTTAGGATCAGCACTAGACTTCAAACCACAAGGTCAGCAGTTCAAACCCACCAACCATTTCCTAGAACCCTATGCATAAGTCGGAACCAACTCAATGGCACTTAACAACAATAACAATGTTTGGTTTTAAGAAAACTCTAAGAGACCTTTTTTTATTTAAGTTTTGAAGCATGTCTCAGGGCAACTGTTTGGGAGTGTTTAACCAGTTCCCATGAGTCTAAAAACCTAGTTGTTGTTATATGCTGTTGAGTCACTTCTGACTCATAGCGACCCTGTCTAGGGTTTCCAAGGAGTGACTTGAGAGCTTGCACTGCTGACCCTGTGGTTAGCAGTCAAGTGTGGATCCTATAGCACCACACCTAGAGTCCAGGGGAATTTGAAATTCTGTTCTGCATGTTCATTGTTCATTTAAATTGTATAATGAAGCAATTTAGACTCACTGCAATGAGTGGCATTTATCAGACATTCATTGTCACAATGCAGCTTGACTGTCTTGCAGACAACTTCAATGGCACTTTTAAATTGGCAGAGACAGCAGGCCATGTGACTAGGTAAGATCCTGTAATGGAAACAAGGAGAATTAAACTAATAGTAAAGGAACTACTTAAGTAGATACAAAGCAGGCCAAGGCCACAGGGTTGTGAAAAAAAGGTGATTTTTTTTTTTTTTTTAATTTTGGTGAAAACATATATAGGATATATACCCATCCCATAATTTCTACATGTATGAGTATAATTCAATACCACTGGTTACAGTCTTCAAGCTGTATCACTTTTCTACCTTTTCCTACCCAATGTTTCACCAACAACTTAGATTCACTACCCCTAAACTTCTCATCTCTACTTTCTAGTTTCTGTTGTCAATTGGATCTCATATAGTTACTTCATTAAAAGAGTGCAGTGCTCATAGTGGAACATCCTTTACTGATTTAGCTACACTATTGTTTAGTTTAAAGATGACTCCAGGGAATAATTTCAGTTCAGGGTTTGAAGATTTTTCTCAGAGTGATAGATTTGAGGTTTCCTCAGATAGGTCAAGTCTGGATTCTTTAAGAATCCTGTTCCAGATTTTAACCTTTTTGATCAGGATTCACCTACTAATTCTTTGATTAAAGTGTTCAATAATGGCAGCCAGTTAATAGTTTTATTGCAGTTAAATTCCAAGAAGGAATTTTTGGAGTGGCCACTTGGGTGAGAATCAGTTGGCCAGGAGTTCTCTTGATTATGGTAAATAAATAGAAGGGAGGATAAAGGTGCCCAACAGAATAGTAAGGATGGCAGTGGGTGTGCCTAGGATGACGGGGATGGAGATTAGAATTGGGTAACATTGATCTGTAGCTTAATCCAGAAGTATTTCCTCCTAAACTACACTACTGAAGAATTCTGATAATGAGCTCAGAGATGGGAGTTGCTTTAAGCTCTTTGTGGCCTTGGTGGCACACGGCTACAGAAAGTGATAGCAATCTGCATCATCCACTAATCATCATGAAAACAGAAGGCAGAATCTTATTACCATGGATGAACTGGAGTCCTGGCCTGGAACTGTAGGATAAGCACTGGACTGCCAACCACAAGGTTGGCGGTTCAAACCCACCATCCATGCCTCAACCCTATACAGGGTCACTATGAGTTGGAACTGACTCAGTGACACCTAACAACCACCACTTTGTATAGACTAAGTGAGAGAGCTGGTTGAGGATGAAACGTTTGAATATCTGGAGAAGATGGCATCTTGAAGACAAGTGATGGGTCAACTTTGGCAGATGCCACGGGAAGTTAAGAAAGATGAAGCCAGACTAGTGACCATGGACTCTGACGTGGTGACGAGAGTCAAGGAGGTGCGTCTCAACTAGCTTAATAGCAACTGTGTAACCTGCGCTGGTGGAGGGGAGATGGCACAATTTAAGCTTCAGTAAATAATTATGAAGCAAGATGTCACAGCAGGGTGCTACAAAAAAAAAAAAAATAGCTGCAAAAAACAATACAAAATAAAAACTTAACCCTTACCTGACACCATATGTGAATCATAGACCTAACTATAAGAGCTATACAACTCCTGGGGAAAATCACAGGACAAAATCTTTGTGACTCTGTGTTATACCAATATTTCTCAGATTAGACACAAAAAGCAGCACACCGTATAAGAACAAAAATTGCTAAATTAGAGTTCTTCAAAATTATTCACTTCGGTTCTCCAAAAGACACTTTCAAGTAAATGAAAAGGCAAGATACAGCCTGGAAGAAAATATTTATGAAACACATATCTAGGAGAAGGGATATGTATCCAGAATATAGAAAGCACTCTTGCAACTCAAAAAATTAAGGTCACTATCCAATAAAAAATGGCAACAGATTTAAACAGACACTTCATCTTCATTAAAGAAGATGCAAATGGCAAATAATAGACACTCAACATCATCAGCTATTACAGAAATGCCAATTAAAATCATAATGAGATACTATTATATACCTACCATATGTAGGTATTAATAGTATATAGATTTGCACTGAGCTGCCACTGTAAAACACAAACAGCACATCTTATTTGTAAATAACTTATTCTGAAATGTACAGAAAAGGCAAAAAAATAAAGACTGAAATGTAAATATCAGATAAAATGCAAGCAGTTGTAATACTCATTACATTCCTGGTAGAACAAAATGGTCAGCAACTTTTGAAAACAGTTTATTCATTTCTTGTAACATTAAATGAGGGGGCTGCAAAAAAGAAAGAAAGAAATCCCATCATCTTTTCATTTCATTTCCTCACAAACTTTTCAAGCCTTCTCCTTTGCACTCAGCATGTGACATAGCAAACCCCCTCCTAGGTGCTGATCTCAAAGAAATGAAAACGCATGCTCACACTAAGACCTCTGAGTGCTTGCACCAGCTTTCTTCACAATAGCCAAAAGGTGGAAACAACCCAAACTGTCCATCAGCTGAGGACTGGATAAACAAACAGTGGCATTTCCATACAAGTGGACACTGCTGTTGTTAAGTGCTGTGGGGTCAGTTTTGACTCATAGTAACACTGTATAGTGTTTCTGATACTTCATAGGAGTAGAAAACCTCATTTTTCTTCTGTGGAGTGGCTGGTGAGCTCGAACTTCAGACCTTATGGTTAACAGTCTAGTGTTTATCAAATGGAGTCACCACACTCCCACGTGGATTGCTCCTCAACAATAGAAAAGAATGAACTGCTGATAGATGCATTAACACGGACAAATCTCAAAAGGATTATGCTAAGTGAAAGAAGCCAAACATCAAAGGCTATATCTACTACATATCTACTATATAACAGACAGGAGTCAGATAGGTGGTTGCCAGGGGCTGGTTGTAGGAAGAGGGAATTAATGGTTAAAAGGCACATGGGACCTTTTGGAGGTGACATAATGTTCTAATCTTTATTGTGGTGGTGGTTACACAAAAAATATTTTAGAAGGGTGAATTT
>NW_006409125.1:98923-111326 GCF_000296735.1 Chrysochloris asiatica
GTCATTATAAGAATGTTCTCAACAGTTGTAAGTGACACGTGTGTTCTTCCCATGTCTCTGAAGGAGAAAGCCCCAACAGTCATGATCCAAATAAAAATATCCTGTACTTAAAAAGATACTTAAGTATAAGTACTGACTTCAATTTTGACTTCTCCGTAAGTTAAGCCAGCTCAAGTTTATTTGTCATAGAAGATCATTCTAGAAAGCTCTTACAGAAGAAATTTAAGTTCATTTGCATCAAAGTAAAGGTGTTGGCACAGAACAGTAAGATCTTTAATTGTTTACCATTATCTCACCTCCCCTGATTTCCTCCTCTTTTAAATAATGTATACCTTATTCTCTTTGCTTTTTTGAATAAATGATACTTCTACATTTCTCAGTACCCATATCCTTGGGCCCATCTGTGTTCTTCAACACTGCTCTCTTCTCTTGTTGCTGTGTTGCCCAGGATGAATCCTTTCCTTTGTTAACCATTTTCTAATAACCAAATTAAAACTATGGATTTTTTGCCTAATTGTAAAATTCTTAATCTTTAGCGAAAGTAAAAACAAAGAACCAAAATGATCTCAGGACTCAGGAGATTGCTGCAATACTAACAAATATTTTAATGCTGTCAATTTAAATAGGTATGAATCTTCAATAGTCGTCAGGAGGTTACGATTGAGAATTCTGAAAAAATGCAATGGAATTTAAATTATTTGCATTTTAAATAACTTCCATGAAAAGGTATACTCGTTTGTTTTGGTGTATTTATATTTTTGTAGTCTGGAACTTGTGAAGTTTAAAAAAGAAATTATTTCTGACTTTATAAATCACCCTTAAATTTCATAACATACTCTTCCTTTGGGACATACCTAGATCTCTAGGTTAGTGAAGAACTAGAGGGTGGAGGGAAGAAGGAGAAAGAGAAGGTTAGAAAGAGACAGAGATTTGGATAGCAAAGTAAAAAATATACCAAAGAACTTCTGGTAGAAACCTGAAACCTCATTCTGTAGAAAACCCTAGAAATGACTATGCTGGTCAGCAGAGATTGTGATCTGTAGGAAACACTATTTCTACATCTTCCAAAATTCAAGGTGCTTTCATTTCCGTCTTTAGAATTTCAGGGAAAAGAAAAAATGTCATGATTGAATTCACCCAATTAAAAATATAGAACAAATTCTTTGGCCTTGGAGCCAAAGAAGGAACTAAGTCTAAGAGGGACTTCTGAAAGCCAAAGCTCTTGTCACATGCTGCAGATCCCCGTAGCCCTTGTACATTGCATGCAGTCATTGGTTTACTTGTCAGTCTCACTGACTGCTAGTTTCTTGAGTGCAGGGACCACAGCCTCATTGTCACCCCTGTGCCTGGCATAGTCTGAAGCTTACTATAGGTATCTAATAAGTATTGTTAAAATAAATAACATTTTGCTCGCATATCAATCAAATGAATAGATTCATTTTTATGTAAATTTTCATTAGAAAATGATAGAATTGAATTTCTTCTCAATTCTTAAAAAGAATAACAAAAGCAATATATAACCAAGACAATGTAGCACAGTTTTTTTTTTCCCTTCAAAATTATCTATATGCATATGTTGTTGTTGTTAAGTGCTGTCAACTTGGTTCTGACTCATAGCGACTATGTATGGGGTTTCTGGAGAGTGGCCTGTGGGTTTGAACTGCTGACCCTGCGGTTAGCAGTCCAGTGTTTATCCTACAATTCCATACCAAGACTGCAACAACATATATATGGTTCACCAATTCCACACCTAGGTGTAGGCCCAAAGGAATTAAAAGCTTTAGTACACACAAAAGTTTATACACAAATATTCATAGCAGCATTATTCACAATAGCCAAAATATGGAAACAATTCAATTGACCATTAACTGATGATTGGAATAACAAAATGTGGTATATATCTACCCAATGGGATATTATTTGGTCATAAAAAGGAATGAAGTTCTGATACGGGGTATCAAAGTGAAAGAAGCCAGACACAAAATATCACATATTATATGACTGCCTTTATGTGAAATATCCTAACAGACAAATCTAGAGACAGAAAGTAGATTGGCGGTTGCCAGAGGCTGGAGTGATTTGTGGTAATGAAATCATGCAGAACCAGGTAGTGGCATTTTGTGTCTGGCTTCTTCCACTTTGTGTAATGTTTTCATAGTCCACTCATGAGGTGCCATGTATCATAACTTCATAAATATTTTTTCCTCCCAATTTTTTCCACACAGGTCCAGACAAATGAGCTATGTTTCCTTTCTATTAACTGAATAGACAAAGAAGAACTGAGGACAGAAGCATGTAATCACTGTCCTAAATGTACGGAAATCGTAACAACTTTAGTTGGGGGGGAAAATGCCCAAAGCAGGCAGTGGAAGAAAAGTTAAAATAGGACAAACTTCCAAGCAAACTACCTATTCTAGGATCCCAAGGCACACAGGAGAAAACTGCTTCCTGGGAGGAATACAGTCAAAGACATAAGCAGAGTGATCTTGGCCCTGTTCTTCTATGTTTGAAAGTCCTTGGGGATTCAGTGACTCCTTTTCTTTATTCATTTCCATAGATCCATGAGCCATGAGAACTTGACTATCCATGTGAAGTTCCTCAAAACAAGACCTCTGACTGCAACACACAAACTTTCTCAGGGGCAAAGCCTAAAGAACCTGAACGGGTAAATCTAACTTTTAATCCAAGTTTTGAGAACAGCCTTGCAGAAGACTCCCTGACTGGCTGTCTAAAGAAGCAGGGAGGAGTAGGAAGAAGCAAGGCCCCTGGAATCAGGCAGACCTGGGATTCGGTCCTGACTCTGCCACCTTCAGAGGCAATGACTTAGGTCATTAACATCTCTGAGCCTTCCATATTACTGTTTAATGAGGTGGGTTTGACAATTAAACTAAAGGGTGTGTGTGAAGCACCTAGCATGCAGCTGGGCACAGAGTAGACACTCAGTAGAAATGATGTCATATTTGCATTGGCCAATGAGAAGAAATCCTAGGACTGCCTAGAGATGGTATGGCCAGGAGCTTCTGGAACGTGGGGTTTTCATAGGAAAATGAAGTCTCCTGTTCCAAAGGTCCTATCCAAGCTAGAAACCACCTTTGAGATACAATGCGCAAAAAGCCAAATTGTCATAGAGCTCCTCTCAAACGGAATGCAGAGCTGCCCAGAGAATGACTGCAAAGCTCTTCAGTGGTTCTACCACTTACTAACAGTATGAATCTAGGCAAGTTATCCAATGGCTCTGGGTTTCTATTTGTTCATCTGCAAAATGGGGACAATACTGTATCACAAATATTCTTGAGAAAATGAAAATGAGACGTAGCATGAGCTAATATGTATTATGCATTTATTATGTTCCAAGCTCTATTGTAAAAGCTTTGTGCATACTAACTATCTTACTTGTTGTATTAAGTGTAAGTATTTAGTATAGAAAATCTCAAAGATTAGTATAGAAGAGAAATTTTCAGAAAGTTTCAAAGATCAGCTCGAGAAGATAACACCAATAGCTCAACAAAATGTGCAAAGATCTGGAGTCAGAAAGCCAAAAAAGAAGAACACACTCAGCATTTCTCAAGCTGGGGGAACTGAAGAAAAAATTCAAGCCTTGATTTCGTTATTGAAGGATTCTCTGGGCAAATTATTGAATGATGCAGAAAGCATCAAAAGAAGATGGAAGGAATACACAGAGTCACTGTTCCAAAAGGAAATGGTTGATGTTCAATCGTTTCAAGAGGTGGCATATGATCAAGAGCCAATGATACTGAAGAAGGAATTCCAAGGCTCACTGAAGGAATTAGCAAAAGAACAAGTAACCAGGAATTGATGGACTAAAAATGGAAATCTTTCAAGAAAGTGAGGCGACACAGGAGGCACTCACTCATCTATGCCAAGAAATTTGGAAGACCACTATCTGGCCGACTGATTGGAAGAGATCTGTGTTTGTGCCCATTCCAAAGAGAGGTGACCCAATGGAATGCAGAAATCATTGGACAATATTTTTGATATCCCATGGGAGTAAAGTTTTACTAAAGGTAATACAGAAATGGCTGCAAACATACATTGACAGAGAACTTCCAGAGGTTCAAGCAGGATTCAGATGATGTGGAATGAGGGATATCATTACTGATGTCTGATGGATCTTGGTTGAAAGCAGAGATCACCAGAAAGATGTTTGTTTACCTGTGCTTTATTGACTACACAAAGGCTTTCAACTGTGTGGATCATGACAAGCTATGGACAACATTGAGTAGTATGAGTACTCCGGAATACTTAATTGTCCTCATGAGGACTGTGTATGTGGACCAAGAGGCAGTTGTTCAAACAGAACATGGGAACACGGAATGGTTTACAATTAAGAAAGGTATGCAGCCAGAGTACGGAATAGACACAGGATAGTTTGGTTGCTGGGGAGGGGGGCAATATACAAGAAGGGAGAGGTGAATTGAAGAACAAAGCATATGGGAGAACAATTAGGCAGGTTTGCATGGGCTAAGTGGGACAGAGGTAAAAAATGATGTATACACAACCTTGGAACAACAGGGCTCTGGGATACAGAGACTAAGACATGGTTGGAATGAGGAAAAGGGAAATATTGTTAAGATGCTTTGCTGTCTTTTGAATCTTGGGTTTCTTTGCATTATATTATAAAAATAGACACTGGAGGGGGAGAGAAAGGCATAGCCAGAAACATCACCATAGAAAGCTTGTAAGTCTTCTGCCTATAACTAATTGGAACACCTAAAAATGGGGCTACAATGTGCCCAGTGAAGGAAGCTTCCTGTGGAGCCTCTGCATTACATAAGACTATAGGTGGAGGCCTGAACCCAATGCAGATCTTCAGATAAGGGAAATTTCCACTTGAAAGGACAAGCAGACCAGCCTGGAGTGGCTAGAAACACAGAAGACACTTCTTGAAAGAAAGGAGACCTGGTCAGCCAGCAGTGTAGCAAGACGCTTGGGCCCAGAGTCAGTGACATAGCCACAGAGGACTAGAGTGCACAAGAGATAAGAAGAGAGTACATATGCACAAGAACACCCACACTTGCAGATGATACCCACTTGACCTGGCTTCAATGACTGGATTATCAGAGATCAACTAGAAGAAGTAAGAAGAGGAAAAAAAGAGTAATCTGATACAATTTGATGAACTTGAACTACAAGCAGTAGCTCAAAAGAGGGAACAAATCCTTACAGCAAGGATCATTCCCACCCACTCCATACACAGAGTAGACAGGGATGGGCAACTTGGACATTGGCTACCCAAAATGGAGGGGCTACAAAGGAAAGAAGTGACTGGTGTACAAGCTTTCAAGAGGGAGCCTAGATTCAGAGGGTGTGAAGGAAGGTAGAATGCACTGAGTAGTATACGATCTGTCTAGGAGGGGCTGATGAAATGAAGATGGGTCTCTTGTGATACAATAGTGAATAATTGTTATCAGGACTGCTTGTGAGGGTTGCTAATGTAAAGGTAGACGTTTTGTAGCAAGGAGGGGAGTGATTAACTTTTCAGCCTAGGAACGAGATCCCTGGGACCCTCAAGGGAGAAGAGTGGAGAGCAGGGCCCTACCCAGAGAAGCAGTGATGCCTGACATGGAGTCAGAGACGATGACATGGAGAGATGGAGCAGTTGGTGACTTTAGATCCAGAGAGGGAGAGGGGCTGTGTGCTGATGACCAGGGGGCAGGCTTATAGTGTATAGCTTTTGGTTGGTTAATGATGCATGGAGGGGATTGTAACCATAGCAATGAAATGATATACAATGGAATTAACATAAAACTAATGTTCTCCCATGTAAACTATCACATAATTCACAGTAAAACATTAAAAAAGAAAAAAAAAAGGTGTGCAACAGTTTTATATTCATTCACCATACTTACTCAACCTGTATGCTCAGTAAATAATCTAAGAAGCTGGATTATATGAAGAACAACATGGCATCAGGATTGAAGGAAGACTCATTAACAACCTGTGATATGCAGATGATATAAGCTTGCTTGCTGAAAGTGAAGAAGACTTAAAATATTTACTCATGAAGATCAAGAATACAGCATTCAGTATCGATTGCATCTCAGTGTAAAGAAAACAAAAATCCTCACCATTGGACCAATAAACAACATTCTTATCAATGGAGAAAAGATTGAAGTTGTCAAGGACTTCATTCTTCTTAGATCAACTATCAACACTCATGGAAGCAGCAGTCAAGAAATCAAACAAGGTATTGCATTAGGCAAATCTGCTGCACAAGACCTTTTTAAAGTGTTGAAGAACAAAGACATCAGCTTGAGGACTAAGGTGCACCTGACGCAAGCCATGGTATTTTCAATTACTCATATGCATGCAAAAGCTGGACAGTGAATAAGGAAGACCGTAGAAGAATTGATATTTTTGAGTTATGGTGTTGGAGGAGGATATTGAAAGTTCCATGGGCTGCTAAAAGAACCTATAGATCTGTGTTGGAAGAAGTGCAGCCAGAGTGCTCCTTGGAGGCCAGGATGGCCAAACTTGGTCTCTCATACTTTGAACGTATTGTAAGGAGGGACCAGTCACTGGAGCAGAATATCATGTTTGGTACGGTGGAGGGCCTGAGAAAAGAGGAAGACCCCTAGCGAGATGGATTGGCAAAGTGGCAGCATCAATGAGCTCAAGTGTGTCAACAATTGTAAGGTTGGCTCAGGACCAGGCAGTGTTTCCTTCTGTTGTGAATAGGGTCGCTATGAGTTGGTACCAACTAACAACAACTATACAGGATAAAACAACACTTAAATTTGTAAGCAACCCTGTGCCATGTTATATAGGTCATAAAATTACTCGGTTTTCCGAGATGGCGTCTTCCCTTGGCAACTTGCCTTTTGAAGGAGATACAATAAAGCTTATGTTTCACCTGAAGCAAATTAGTTTTATCTATTAGGAAAATTTGACATAAACAAGGAGCCCAAATTCCCACACATACTTGGTGTATTGTGACAATTGTGCCAGTCTTTCAGCGTACCTGTGAATTTGTTTTAAGGGTATACTTGACTCATAGGGACCCTGCAGGACAGAACTGAACTGCCCCTGGGGATTTCCACTGTGTGATCTTTATAGCTGTGGTCTTCTGCAGGGTTGTAGAATGTTCGATTTCTATTGTGGGTTCTGGAGACACGGTAAGCTGTAGATCTAAAGATTGATCTGTAGCTTTCTTTAGAGAAGGAGCTGTGGTCTTCTGCAGGACTGTAGAATGTTGCACTTCTGTAAGGGGCTCTGGAGATACAGTAAGCTCCAAATCCAAAGGCTGAATGGTGACTTGCTGTGGAGGAAGTGTGATCATCTACACGGCTGTAGAATGTTCAGTCTATGTATTGAATTCAGGTGTTATGGTAAATTCCAGGTCAGAAGGTTGAACTGTAACTTTAGTCAGATTTGGATGCTGAGCCTGAACTTGGTCTGGAGGTGGAAATGTCACCTCACGGTGCTCAGGAGAAGCTGTCATCTCCATAGTGGATTCTGCAGTTATGGTAAGCCCCAAGTTCACAGACTTAACCGTGACATTTGGTAAGTTTGAATGCTGAGCTTGACTTTGACCTGTAGGTGGAACTGCCACCTCATGATGCACTGGAAATTGAGTTACAACTTCCTCAGGTGGCTCTGGAGGCTAAGTTGGGGTCTCTTGACTGGTTTGAGAAATTTCAGCCTCAGTTTTGTATTCTGGAGATATGGTAAGCACAAGGTCCACAGGTTTAGCTGTGACACTGGCCAAGTTTGAATGCTGAACTTTATCTTGGCTTGTAGGTGGATCTGTCACCTCATAATGTGCTGAATGTTGAGCTACAAAGCCCTTAGGAGGTTTTGGAGGCTGACTTAGAGTTTCCTGCTTGGTTGAAGTAGACTCAACCTCTGTATTGGGTTCTGGAGGTATGGTAAGTTCCAAGTCCAATGGAACTGTGGTCTTCTTTAGGGTTGTAGAATACTCAACCTCTGTAATGGGTTCTGAAGTTATGGTAAGCTCCAGATCTACAGACTTAATGGTAACTTTGGGTAAGTTTGAGTGCTTAGCTTGATCCTGACCTGCCAGTGTTGTTGGAGAAAGTTCAACCTCCATATTGGGTTCTGGAGTTATAGTAATCTCCAAGTCTGGTGGTTGAACTGTGACTTCAGTCAGGTTTAACTGCTGAGCCTGAACCTGCTCTGGATGTACAAGTGTCACCTCAGGGCAATTTGGAGAAGTTGTAGTCTTCTGTGGGGTTGTAAAATGTTCACCTTCCATAGTGTGTTCTGGGGTTATGGTAAGGTCCAGGTCAATATGTTGAGCTGTAACGCTGGGCAAACATAAGTACTGATCTTGATATTGGCCTGTTGGTGGAATTGTCACCTCATCGAACACTGGATGTTGAGCCACACCCTCCTTAGGAGGTTCCAGAGGTTGAGCTGGGGTCCACTGTTGGGTTGCCAAAGATTCCACCATCTCAGTAGGCTCTGAAGGCTGTGTTGGAGCTTCCTGCTGGATTGAAGATTCCACCTCATTAGCAGGCTGATATGGAGTCTCCTGCTAGACTGCAGAAGGCTCTGTCTCTTTATGGGGCTCTGAAGGATGCACTTGTACCTCCTGCTGGATTGGAGAAGGCACAGCCTCGTTAGAGGGCTCAGGAACCTGAGGTAGGACTTTCTGCAGGGATGGAGAAGGCTCTATTTCACCTGAAGGTGAAACTGGGACTTCTTGCTGGATTGTAGAAAGTTCAACTTCTTTAGGGGGCTCTGCAGGCAGGGCAGAGGCTGCCTGTTGGGCTGGAGATGGTTGGTTATTCTCAGAGGACTCTGGAGGTAGAGCTGGAGACTCCATCTGGACTGGAGAAGGTTCTACCTCCTTAGGGGGTTCTGGAAGTACAGTTGGCATCTCCTGCTCTGCATTTGCAGGGGGCTTTTTTAATGGACTAGGTGTTTCCTGCTGGACTGGAAAAGGATGGCCCACTAATTCAGGGGGCTGTGGAGGTTGATTGGAGACCTGCTGCAGTACTGGATATGGTGTCCCATTAGGCAGTTCTGGAGACTGAGGTGGAATCTCCTGAGTAGGAGAAAGCCCAATTTCTTTAGGAGGCTCTGTAGGCTGAAATGGGACCTCCTGTTGAGTTGAAGAAGGTTCAACCTTCATAGGGGACTCAGGAGCCTGAGTTACAGCTCCCTGCTGGGCTGGAGAGGCCTCAACTTCCTTAGGGGGCACTGGAGGCTGAGATGGGATCTGCTGCTGAGCTGGAGAAGTCCAGGAGACTGAGTAGAGAATCCTTGCTGGACTGGAGAAGATTCAACTTCCTTAAGGGGCTCTAGAGGCTGAGATGAGGCCTCTTGCTGGGTTGGAGGAGGTTCTACCTGCATAGGAGGCTCAGGAGTCTGAATTGGGCTCTCTTGGGCTAGAGAAGGCTCAACTTCCTGAGGGGGGCTGGAGGCTGAGATGGGGCCTCTTGCTGAATTGGAGATGGCTCTGCCTGCATAAGGGGCTCAGGAGATTGAGTTGGGGCCTCCTGCTGGCCTGGAGAAGGCTCGATTTCCTTAGGGGGCTCTGGAGGCTGAGCTGGGGCCTCCTGCTGGGCTGGAGAAGGCTCTGCCTGCACAGGGGATTCTGGAGGTTGAGCTAGCACCTCTTGCTGAGCTGAAGAAGTGTTTATCTCCTCAAAGCATTCTGCAAGCTGAACTGGGGCTTCCTGATGAAACAGAGAAGATTCAACTGGAGGTTGGGATGAAGCCTCTAGCTAGGTTGGGGAAGGTCCTGCCTCTGTAGTGGGTTGTGAAGTAATAGTAAGCTCCAAATCCAGGTGTTTAACTGTGGTTTGGGGCAATGTTGGATACTGACCTTCATTCTGACTTATAGGTAAAACTGTCACTTCATGGTCCCCTGGATGTTGAGTTACCACCTCTGTAGGAGGCTCTGAAGTCTCAGGTGGGGGTCTCCTGCATGTTTGAAGGAGGTTCATCCTCCTCAGGTTCCTCTGGAAGCTGAACTGGGGCTTCTTGCTGGCCTGAAGGAAGTTGGACCTCTTCAGTGGGATCTGCAGGCTTTGTTGGGTCCTCCTCCTAAGCTGGAGAAGGTTCAACCTTCTCAGTGGACTCTGGAGTCTGTGATGAGTTTTCTTGATGGTTTGGAGAAGGTTCATCCTCTTTAGGATGCTCTGGAGTTTGAGTTGGGGCCACCAACTGGCTTGGAATAGGTTCCATCTCATCAAGGGGCTCTGGAGATTGAGTTGTGGTTTCCTGCTGGACTGGTACTGGAACCTCTGTAGTGGCTTCTGAAGTTATGGTAAGCTCCAGGTCCAGAGGTTTAACTGTGACATCGGGCAACAGTAGATGCTGAGCTTCACTTTGTCCTGGAGGTAAAATCATCACCACATGATGGCCTCCTGGTTGATTTAAAACCTCTGTAGGAGGCTCTGGAGGTAGTGATAGGTCCTCCTGCTGGGTTAGAGAAGGTTCATCCTTCTTACTGTGATCTGGGGTTTTTTTGGGTCATCCAACTGAATTGCTGAATGGTCAACCTCCTCAAGGAGTTCTGAAGGCTGAGCTAGGTCCTCCTGCTGGATTGGAGAAGTTTCATCCTCCTTACTGAGCTCGATAAGCTGTGGTGGGTCCTCCTGCTCACTTAGAGAATGCTGGGAATCATCAGCAGGATCTGGGTCCTCTTGCAGGGCTGAAGATTCGATCTCCTTAGGTGGATCTGGAGGTTGAGCTAGGATATTCCCCTGAGTTGAAAAAAGTCCCATCTCCTCAGGGGACTCCAGAGGCTGAATTGGGGCATCTCATTGTGCTGGAGAATGTTTAACTGATATTTGAGGCAAGACTGAATGCTGAATTTGTGGAGGACCTGGAGGTTGAAATGTCACGCAAAGAAGGTAGAGTTAAAACCACATTTGGGGGCTCTGGTGGCTGAGCTAGGTCCTCCTGATGGGTTGGAGGTTTGACCTCTTTAGGAGGATGAACTGGAGGAGGCTCAACATTTCCCTGAGTCTTTGACGACTGACCTGGAGACTCCTGTTTCATTGCCGATTTCCCCTTCTCAGAAGGAGTCTCTGGAGGTTGAGGTGGGACAGCATGCTGGGTTGGACATGAATGAACCTCCTTAGTGGGTTCTGGAGTTAGGGTCAGCTGCAGATCAGCAGGCTTAACTGTAACATTGGGCAAGTTTGAAAGATGAGGCTGGGTTGGGGCCTCCTGCTGAACTGGAGAAGGTTCCACCTCTTCAGGGAGTTTTACAGGCTGATATGCACCCCCTTGCTGTACTGGAGAAGCCTGAACAGAGGCCTCCTCCTGGGTTGGACAAAGTGTGGTTTCCTCAGAGGGCTTTGAAGGTTTAGCTGGCAATTACTGCTGAGTCTGAGAAGGTGCAATACCCTCAGAGGGCTTTGAAGGATGTGCTGGGGCCTTATGCTGTGTTGGAGGTTTAACCTGAGGAGGTTCAAGAGGTTGTGCTGGGGTTTCTTGCTGGACTGGAGTTTCACTCTCCTCAGAGAGCTCTGAAGGTGCAGTTGGGGCCTCTTGCTCTGTTGAAGGAGGTGTAATTTCTTCGGGGAGACTTAGAATCTAACCTGGAAACTCCTGGTGACTTGCAGAAGGTTCAATACCCTCAGATGGTTTTGGAGGCTCTCCTGGAACTTCCTGCAGCACTGGAGAAAGTTCTACTTCGTCAGGGAGCTCTGCAAGTGGAACAGCAGCTGCCTGCTCAGTTGGAGGTTTGAACTCATGGGGAAGCAGAGGAGCCAGTGCAGGGGCTTCTTGGTGGACTGGAGAAGGCTCCACTTCTTCAGGAAGCTCTGGAGGGAGAGCTGGAGCCTCTAGCTGGACTGGAGATGGTTCAATCTCCTCAAGGTGTTCTAGAGCTGCACCTGGGGCTTCCTGTTGGCCAGGAGAAGTTTCCACCTCCTCAGAGGGCTTTGGAGGCTGAGCTGGGCCTTCCTGCTGTATTGGAGAAGGTCCAAACTCCTTAGGGGGCTCTGAAGCCTGAAATGGAGCCTCCTGCTGCCCTGGAGAAGGCTCTAGCTACTCTGGAGACATTGGAGGCTGTGTTGGGGCTTCCTGCTGGACTGGAGAAGGTTCCAAGTCCTCAGAAAGCTGTGGAGGGTGATCTGGGAATTCCTGCTGCATTGGATAAGGCTCAAACTCCTCAGGGGCTCTGGAGGCTCAGCTGAAAATTCCTGCTGGACTGGAGAAGTACCAACTTCCTCAGAAGGCTTTGGAGGGTGAGCTAGAATCTCCTGCTGGTTTGGAGAAGATCCCACTTCCACAGAGGGTTTAGGAGGGTGAGCTGGAGCCTCCTGCTGGTTTGGAGAAGATCCCACCTCCTCAGAGGGCTTAGGAAGGTGAGCTAGAATCTCCTGCTGGGTTGGAGAAGGTCCCACCACCTCAGAGGGCTTAGGAAGGTGAGCTAGAATCTCCTGCTGGGTTGGAGAAG
>NW_006409125.1:111426-117169 GCF_000296735.1 Chrysochloris asiatica
GGAAGGTGAGCTAGAATCTCCTGCTGGGTTGGAGAAGATCCCACCTTCACAGAGGGTTAAGGAGGGTGAGCTGGTGCCTCCTGCTGGGTTGGAGAAGGTCCCACCTCCTCAGAGGGCTTAGGAAGGTGAGCTAGAATCTCCTACTGGGTTGGAGAAGGTCCCACCTCCACAGAGGGCTTTGGAGGGTGAGCTGGAGCCTCCAGCTGGCCTGGAGAAGCCTTTAGAGGCTGTGCTGAGGCTTCCTGCTGGACTGGAGAAGGCTCAACTTCCTCATTGGGCTTTAGAGGATGAGCTGGGACCTCTTGATGGACTGGGAAAGACTCAATCTCTTCAGAGGGCATCTGAGATGGAGCTGTGACTTCCTGCTGAGTTGGACAAGATTGAACTTCCTTAGTAGGCTCTTGAGTTAGAGTAAGCTCCACATCCACTGATTTAATTGTGACTTTGGGCAAGGTTGAATGATGAATTTGATTCTGCCCTGTAGGTTGAAGAGTCATCTCATGATGCACTGAACTTGGAGTTGTAACTACCTCAGGTGGCTGTAGAGACTGAGTCTGGGCTTCCTGCTCAGTTAGCGAGGGCTCACTCTCCTCAAGTACTTCTGGAGTCTGAAATGGGGTTTCCTGTTGCACTGAAGAAGGTTCTACCTTATGAGGAGGTTCTGAAGGCTTAGATGGGACCTCCTCTGGGACTGGAGGTTTAACCTCTTCAATGGTCTGCAAAGTCTCAGCTGGGCCTTCCTGCTGGAGTAGAAATGGTTCCATCTCCGTAGTGGGCTCTGGAGGCAGATTTGGAACTTCCTGATGGGCTACGAAAGGTTTCATTGCCTGAGGAGGCTCTTGTTGGACTGAAGGTTCCTCCTCCTCAGGAAGCTCAGGACCTTCCACATCAGAAGGTAGAGTAGGCTCAAATCTAACCTCCTCAGGGGGTTCTGGAGCCTGACTATGCCAAGAGGTTGGTGAAGCTGGGGTCCCTAGGAATTCTAGGGGTAGGCTGTCTGAAGGATATAATATATCAAAACTTGGGTCTAGAAGGTAGTCATCCTAGAGTTGATTTAGTCGGTTTGTCATTTTTGCTAATTGGCCTGAAGTTCCAACAACAACTTTAGCAAGTTGTCTATGCTGAGCTAGATCCTTTTTCAGGTTTGGAGGTGAAACAATAAATTTAGTTGCTCTTGAACTATGACTATCTAGAGATGGCACAAGTATTTCAAATGACTGGTGACCTTCAGCCTGACTCATACCTGGAGGTTCAGTCTTACTTTTAAGTTGAGGAGGCAGAGCTAAGGCCTGATTCTGATCCCAGTCTAGCACAGGACCCACCTCTGGAAGCTTCTGATGTGGAGTTAGTTGGTCATTAAGATCCTGATGTGTGCCAGCAAACTGGTCTGGCATTGGGGGTGGCTCTGTAGCCGAATCCATGTCCAAAGTCTCAGTTAATTCCTGAGGCGGGGCCAGCATCTGGGCTGGAGCGGGAGGATCCATGTAGTCAGAGCCCTCTGGCTCAGGCAAGGATATAAGCTTGAGGGGCGATTCGCGTAGGTGATCAGGGGAGGGCGAAGACCAGGGTTTAGTCAGGTCCTGGGCCCACTCTGGAAGCGGGACAGCCAGGACCAGCAGCCAAAGGGGTTAACCCGCAGCTCGAGTAGGAGCCGCAGGGACCAGAGGCACTGTTGGGCCATGACAAGCGGAGGCTCCTGGGTGCAGAGACCCAGGCCAATGAAGCGCTGGTGCTGCGACTGAAGCAGGAGCCCAACCTTTATGACAGCACGTGATGCATGTGCACATTAGCAACCGCGTGCCCCTCCCCCGCAGCGAGCCCCATCCTTTGTTTACTCACCACTTTTATTAACTCAGAGGTCAGTTCCATGCCATTATGGCCAGCCCTTTTCCTAGAATCACCAGGTCCCAAGCTTCCCTTCCCCAGAAGATGAGGCAGGGCTTCCTATTCCCCACCCTCACAGCAAGGCAGGATTAGGACTCCTGTCCCCACCTCAGCTCTCAGGCTCCAGCTTCACCAGCTTTGAGGCATACTGCAAAGGGCTAGTTTGTTTCTGGCAGCCACAAAGCTTCCACCTCCAAACTCAACCCCAGACCTTCTTCCTTCTCTTGTCCATACTATTTCTAAGAAAAATAACTGACCTGTAAAAAGAGAGTTATTTAGGGGCATCAAAACCCAGATATTAAAGTGATTCCAAAATGTTGCTCTTTCCTCAAAACTCTCCTTTCCTTTTTGTTCCATATTTATTAACTCACTACTGTGTTAGGTAGGGGACCACTACTCCACGGGGGAAAGATGAGGCTTTCTGCTCCTAGAAAGATTAACAGCCTCAGAAACCCTGTACAGGGTCGCTCTGAGTCAGAATCGACTCCACGGCACATAACCCCTACTCAGTGATGATGCCAAACTTCCTGGAGGAGACTTAGAGAATGAACAATTTGCTCTGAGAGGATTTGAATCCCAATACAAAGCATTTCACATTGGCATGGAAAAACTTTCCCCATCTCACACAGTCACACATCTAGAAAAAATACCCCAACTCTTTGGAGGTCCACCTTTGTGTACATGGAGAAGGATGTCAAAGTAGCTAGCATGTTAATGACTTCTTGAAATATTACTAAAACCACACCCACTTGCTTACTTATAGACTTTTCTTATAAGCTTTTATTTACCGAAGGGGCTTCAGAAAGTTCATGGAAAAATTCCATTATCATTTATTTCAATTTTTTAATGAACTTTTTGAAGCATCTTCTTATTTTCTTGTTTATTTTCTAGCACAGCCTCTAGCTTATACATTTCAAGGGTGGGGGTTGGAGGGGAATGCTTCATCATCTTATTCCCAGTGTCTAGCATATGTGCTCAGTCATATAGCGTGGCTATAGGGCAGTGGGAAACATATATATGAGTTGACACACAGTAATGGCTTTCAAATGAAATTGACTCCAAGATGGCCTTTTTTGCTTTAAGAGGCTTCAGAAGCAGTGATTCCTGAGATGGAGGCAGATATGATGACTTGAAGAAATGGAGCAGTTGGGGACTTTAGACACAGAGAGGGAGAGGGGGTGTGTGCTGACGACCGAGGGGTGGGGGCAGGCTTGTAGTGTATATCCTTTGATTGGGCAATGATGCGTGGAGGGTATTGTAACCATGGCAATGAAACAATATACGATAGGATGAATGTAAAATAATGTTCTCCCATGTAAAGTAACACATAATTCACAATAAAACATTAAAAAAAAAAAAAAAGAGGCTTCAGAAATCTTTAGCACCAATACTGAATCTTATATTCAACAGGAGCTAGACTTCTTAAAGCCCAGCTGGAAAAGCCTGAAGATCCCTTGACTGGATTTTATTTAAATTCATGAAAACAATTATTTTACATGGAAAAATCAAGTACTTTTTCAGAAGAGGACAACCTTCTCTTTTTCTACCTTCTTCCCTTCAAAACAAAACACTTTGCAACTGTGGGGTGAGTTAAGTAACTCAGTGAAGCGCCCATGGATCCAAGTTAATGAAACATAACTTTCTGTTCCCAACTTCATTGCTATTATCATTATTATTAAAGAAAAGAATCCTACAGTTAACAAAGTTTCTTTTAGATATGATTCTGGCAGATTAATGCTTAATTTAGATAATAGATTTATTACAAAAAGTTCCTTCAGGACACCATTTCATTTTCATATAAGACATGAGGTTCTGAGATCTAGGCAATACACCTTATTTGAAAGACATAATAGTTTTCAAAAGTTATAGCACATTCACACTTATGGTCATAGTTGTTTAGTCCCCCAACCTCTGGGATCCTGTTTGAGGGAAGTTCTAAAAGGCCTGGTCCAAGCAGCCTCACAGTCTTAAGCCCTAAAGAGGGAGAATGACCTTTTTAGGGGTTAAGGCCTCTTTAGGTCTGTCCACAGCTGCCAGAGTGCTCTGATGCTTCTCAATCCTGCTCTCCAAACTTTAGATACAGAATCAGAGTCAAGGGCCAAGGTTTCAGGAAAAAACCTAGGAATGACTTGCCCTGAAAAGCAGTTTCAGAGTTTCATGTTCTCATAAGACTGACAGCTTTCTGTGAATGTCTGAGTTTTCTCAATCCTGTTGGTTGTGTGGAATGATGGCCACACTAGCTATGCATCTCCACATACATGAATGAACTCCTGGAGTTCTTTTTCAGTTCTGGAATCTATTATTTCCTCACTGGGCGTATACTCCACAGCTATTTTAACACTTTCTGAAATAAAATAAAATGAACAAGGAATAATTCAAAACTATTGTTTTAAAACTTGTTGCATTAAAAAAAAAAAAAAAAAAAAACTGCTGGGAACTGCTACCATTTTGGTTAGCCAGTGTTTGAGTTAGCAGCCAACCATTTGTCACACCCTATGACACCACATACAATGGTTGTTGTTGTTGTTAAGTGTCATCGAGTTAGTTCCAACTCTATATAGGGTTTCTGAGACTGCAAATCTTTGCAGGTGCAGAAATGTTCATCTTTCTCCTGGCATACAATGATTGTTGTTGTTGTTGCTAAGTGCTGTCGAGTTGGTTTTGACCCATAGCAACCTTGTATAGGGTTTCTGAGGAGGCTGGTGAGCTTGAATGCACTGACCTTGCTGTTCAAACCTACTTTGCAGTCCAGCACATTACCCCACTGTGCCATACCAGGACTCCGCACAATGGCAGCACTTAGTAACAAGGCATTTTTGTGATTCCTAAGGTGCCCTGGTCCCTAGTGGCACTGTGGGTTAGGTACTGGACTGCTAACTCTGAGGCTGGGGGTTCGAACCCATCAGCTGCCCTGCAGAAGAAGATGAGACCGTCTGCTCCTGTAAAAAATGAGTCTTGGAAACCACATACAAGGTCACTGTGAGTCAAATCAACTTGACAGCAGTTGTTGGTGGGGTTTTGATCCCTAAAGGAAGATGGTAAGAGCACTTTTCCTTGAAGTTTCCTCATCTCACACTTCAGTTTTAATCATAAACACTTGTTTAAGAGTATATAATATCAACTGTGTTTAGTTCAAAGAACTATACGATATTAGAAGTAGAAAATTATTTAGGAATCATGACAGGAAATAAAGGCTGTAGGAACTAAAATGTTCAATCAAAATATGATTAAATAGTAAGGCATTAGGTGAGGGTCAATGTGAGTTGAAAATTAGGTAAAAGACCATGGAGCTATAGTGGCAGTGGTGGTGGTTGTGCATTGTGGAGTTGGTTCTGACTATTGCAACCCTATACAGGGTTTCTGAGGCTGCACCTCTTTATGGGAGCAGAAAGCCTCATCTTTCTCTCACTGAGTGACTGGTACATTAGAACTGTTGGCCTTGCAGTTAGCAGTCCAACTTGTTATTCACTAGGCTACCTTTGGGCTATCATTGTTGTTGTTAAGTGCTGTTGAGTCGGTTCCGACCCAAAGCGACCCAGTATAGGGTTTCTAAGGAGCGGCTGGTGGGCTTGAACTGCCGACCTTGTGGGTCAAATGGTTTTGCAGTCATTTGAACATTAACCCACAGCGCCATAGCAGGACTAAAGTATATACTTCATATTAGAGGCAAGAAGCAAACGTCTACTCTTTGGGAACCAATATTCTAGTAGATAACAATGAATAAAACTTTTGGACAAAAAAATGAACAATTGCTCACTTTGCTGTTGTTAGTTGCCATCGAGTTTATTCTAACTCATGGGTGACTCCATGTATTATAGAGTAGAACTGTGCCCCATTGGGTTTTCTTGGCTACAATCTT
>NW_006409125.1:117509-120399 GCF_000296735.1 Chrysochloris asiatica
AGCATAACTGAATAATCAGATGAGGGACAGTTTGCTATGTCTGCTAGGTGGCTAAAGTCTGATCCTCAGAGCCTATGGTTTGGATGGTCTGTAACGCTTAGGCCCACAGGGACTTGAACTCCTGACCGGGTCTGCACGGTCTGCATCAGATTCCCCCTTATTTATTATTTGTTTAAGGGACGCTGCCTTTCTTAGACGGTCAGTGTGAATTCCTCAGTCTTACCTGTCATGGAAACTCATTGCAGCATGGCAATGGCTCTGTCTTAGGTTGCCGAGGTTCCACGTGATCCTTACCCATCTCTGGCCACACGTCCAGCATAAGCAGCATTGGCTACAATCTTAATGGAAGCCAACTACAAAGCTTTTTCTTCCAATTTACTACCAGGTTACCAGTTGGAGTCCTAGTATGGTTCTGTATGATAGCTGTAAGGTCAGTAGTTCAAATCCATCAACCGCGTCTCAAAAACCCTATGAGTCGGAACTAGCTCCTTGGCATTAATTACTACTACTACAGGTTAACAGTAGAGTACTAAGCATTTATACCACGTAGGGGCCTCTATTGGCCCAAACTGAATCCATGTACATCAAAGACTATATAACTTCCCATCAAGGCAAACATGAGCCACAAGCTTTTTGGTTTGAGTTTGTGACAAGGAATATTACTTCAGTCCATTGTCGTTAGTTATTGTGGCATCGGTTCCAGTATCTGGTGACCCTACATGTGCAGAGTACAGATACTCCATAGGACTTTCAAAACTGTGACATTTTGAAAGCAGATCAGTAGGTTTGTCTTCCTAAGCACCAGAGGATGGGTATGAACAGACAACCTTTTGGCTAATGCTTAACCTTCTGCACTGCTCAGGGACTTCTCAGCATATATGTTGTTGTTCAGTGCCATACTCAGTTCTGACTCACAGCAACCCTGTATAGAGTTTCCAAGGAATGGCTGGTGGACTTGAACCACTGACCTTGTGATTAGCAGTCCAGTGTTTCTATTACAACACCATAATTAGGGAGATGTAAAAACCCATTCATTTGGTTTGTTTTTTCCAGGTTGTTACTCAGAGTTCCCAGTTGATGGAGATTGTACTTTGCGACCAGGGAAGCCAGACTCACTGGCCAGGCTGAAAAGCAGAGTCCAATCTAGGGCCATCTCTTACACATAAGACTCTCTGACAATTTTGCTAGGGTTTCTGGGTCCCTATGCCTGCAGGACTATGATGCAGGGGAGCAATTCTGTTCAAGGACTCTCTGCTAATCATAGTTTCCTTTGGGCATCGTCTGTAACATTGAGCCCACTGAAGAAATCCACAGGAAGCACAATCAATACCATCCAACAGCATGACCACTTAAAAGAGTGTGTGCAGACTCCTAAGAATGCAGCTTATTATTGTATAAGTATTATTCACCCAATCAAATAAAAATTCTTGATTCAGAGAAGATAGTTTCATACTCTCTTATAGGAGAACAACCATGACAATAACACGAGTAAACATATTTTGCCTGCTTATAGTATAGCAGAGAGATTTCTAAATTCTTTTCATTCATCTCATTTCTTCTAATAGTAAACCCATGAGGTAGGTTGCACTACTAATCCTATTTTCCAGATAATGAAATGGTAGCTTGGTGGTGGTGGTGGTGAAATATTACATATTTTCTAATCTCTCTGGCTATAAAACCTACAAATGCATTAGCAATTGAAGAGACAGAGCTAGGACTCAAATCTAGGTGTCTAAACATATAATCATGCTAGTCTGCATGATAGGCAATTGATAAATAAGATCTGAATCAAAAGTTTATTCTCTGTATGAACTGAGGCAGGTCATTCTGCACCTATAAACAGGTTCAGTCATATTTGCTGTAACTTTTCTCACAGATGTCATGAAGAACAAGTTGGAAGACTGTTGATGTCAACCAGTTTGGTAAAGAATAATCTAGATTGCTTTAGAGATCCAAAGTTGCCTCCAATTAACATTTCAAAATGAGTTAATCTCTCATTGCAATTGAGTGCCTCAGAGATCATCAAGAAAGTCTTACCTAAAACCACGATCAACAGTTTCTGGAAAGCATCAGATAAAGTCTTCTGAATGGCAAGCTTCTGGGTTAACTTCCATTTCATAAGGAACGATAATGGTTCTAAATTCAACCCAAACAAGTGGATTTAGAATTATTTTCTTAATGGTCATCTTTATGTCATATGTTTAAAACAATCAAAACAAAGCCATTATTCTTAGGTGGTGATCACCGTGGTTAAGAGCAGTATCACACAAGGGTATGGTAGAAAGGTTCTGTCATAGGTATACCCTGGAAGTAGTCACAATTTTACTGGCCCCTCTATTCCAGAAGTCCCTGAAGCACTAGAAAGGGAGATAGAGGCCAGGAACTTGCCACAAATCTCACATCCCACAGAGATTTCAAACTGACAATGTGAAGCTACACTCTATCAGCGTTACTGCCTGCCCATGACTCAAGGCTAGAACCACACACTCAGAAAGGTTTGGTGGCAAGGCAGATGATCTGGCATTTCCCTGGATATCACCAACATCGTCTCCCTGGGTATCAACAGTATCCACTCACCAACAGCTCTGCTCACTTAAAACCCTAAGATTGAATATCATGCATTCCAGGAAAAAACTCAGTACCAACCAAAGTATCTATACTTGATTCTGTTTCTAATCATGACCCTCCATGAAGAAGCAAAGGACTGAACATATACATGGGAGCTGATGTAGAGCTTTAGATGGTGGTTTTTCTGGGATAACTGAGGACTACAAGAGATCTGTATTTGAAGGACTTGCTTTTGCTGTTGTTAAATGCCATCAATTCAGTTCTGATTCACAGTGACCCTGAATAGGGCTTCTGAGGCTGTAAATCTTTTCAGGAGCAGAAA
>NW_006409125.1:120749-122644 GCF_000296735.1 Chrysochloris asiatica
GGCTATGCCAATGCCAGGAGTCCTGCACTCAGAGGCTGGCAACACCACCTCTAGAGCACAGAAGAACTTCAGGTTTTGCTTCTGAACTGCTGCCATGATATCTTCATTCTCTCTTTCGTCAAGGTCAGAAAGATCCTGAAGCTGTGAGGATTTGCATTAAAAGTTCTTCTTAGATATCAGAGAAGACTTCAAAAGCTTTTCTTATGATAAATATTAACACATTTTATTTTATTATGAAAAATAAAAAATAAACTCCAACAATCCCAGCTCAGAGTACAAGTGTCCTATAGCTTTAAATTCAGGTAGGAATCACAAAGGAATTACTAGACATTTCTGATTACATACATGGACAACAGATTCTTATGTTAAGAAGGAGAGAAAAATTGACCAAAAGAGAGCATACAGGAAAGTGAAGGGAATACAGAATTCTATTCAGTAAATAAAAGGTTAAGAAGCAATATATCATGCAAATGAAACAATTACAGAAAGCCAGGGATAATATTGCTAAAATAAGATCTTTTTTTTAAAAAAAAAAAAAAGATCATGTTTGCCAAATGAAATATTTAGTTCAACCTAACTGCTCAGTACCTGATTGGTACATTTGTATGCATACAGATACATGTTCATAAATAACTCAGAAAACTTTCCCCAACATGACCCTAAATTCTAAGAGCTAGAGATGGTACTACAGAGTAAAATGCTGCAGACTCCTGTGTACATGGCAGAAAGAACAGTTATGGATCTAAGAAAAAAATGGGATTTAGCAAAAGTTACTAAGTGAGATAGTATGTGGATTAGTGGGACAGGATAAAAATGGAAACAATAAATATAAGGCAGTGGCTCACTGCTGGCTACCAGGTGTAGTCCAGATTGCTCTGAAGAATTCATACTCTGATCTTATTACCTTAAAACTTATGAGGGAACAAATCCTTACAGCAAGAATCATTCCCACCCCCTCCACACAGAGTAGACACGGATGGGCAACTTGGACATTGGCTACTCAAAATGGGGTGGGGGGGCTACAAAGGCAAGAAGTGACTGGCCTACAAGCTTTTAAGAGAACCTAGAACCATAGGGCCAGGAGGAAGGCAGAATCTCTTGTGAGAAGTATCCAATCTGTCTAGGCGGGGCTGATGGAATGAAATGCAGACGGGTCTCTTGTGATACAACAGTGAATAATTGTTATCAGGACTGACTGTGAGGGTTGGAAATGTAAAGGTAGACGTTTTATAGCAAGGAAAGGAATGATTAACTTTCCAGTCTAGGCGCAGTGGTCCCAAGGACCATTAATGGAGAAGGGCGGAGTGCGGGACCCTACCCAGAGTAGCAGTGATGTCTGAGATGGAGGCAGAGATGATGACGTGGAGAGATGGAGCAGCTGGGAACTTTAGATCCAGAGAGGGAGAGGGACTGTGTGCTGAAGACCAGTAGGAGGGGTGTGGGGGGCAGACTTGCAGTGTATACCCTTTGGTTGGTTGATGATGCATGGAGGGGATTGTAACCATGGCAATGAAACTATATACAAAAGAATGAATGTAAAACTAATGTTCTCCCATGTAAACTATCACATAACTCACAATAAAACATTTAAAAAAACAGTTATGGAAAAGTACTCTGACTGATATTCATGATTCAATGTTTAATGTAGCATATCTTTAGTTTACCCTATACTTAATTACAGTCTAATTTTAAACACTCTACTGACATAGGGGGGAGTTAAAGTCATTTCCTGGATGTATATAAGTCTAAAACTATGACTACTTCAATAATTTGTATAGTGGTTGAAGAGTTGAAAAGGCATAGACCCTTGGGCGAAGTGAATTAGGTCCTTACCAACTCTAAAAAAAAGCACTAACAGATTCAGTGCTGGGGAAAAGCAAAGTAAGAAAGTCTAT
>NW_006409125.1:122790-124041 GCF_000296735.1 Chrysochloris asiatica
GTCCTGTTACAAATAGGTGTGTGATCTTGGTATAGCATCCAACAAGATGTCTTCTACCTAACAAGTGGGAAAAAGCAAAACACAGAGAACACAAGATTGTGCTCCAATGTTGCCTGAGCATCTGATGAAAAGTGTACATGTATCTGCTAAGTCCAGGCTAATGATTCGCTTTGGCCGACTTCTTCTTCTGCTCCCCTCTCTGCTTCTGCTTCTTCTCTTGCCACGTTATTTGAATCCTGTTGAAAAAACGGAGGCATCCCAGCTGCTGGAGACCTGGGGTCTGTCTTGCTCGTCATCCTCTTCACAAATATAGTAAGATCCATGTTTAGGTAAAGCAGCAGGTCTGTGAGACTTTAGGGAGTGGATATTGGTTGACTGGGAATGGAGGGCATTCTGTCCACTTCGCCCACATTTTTCTGCTAAGGTGTCTTCATCTGCTATACCATTTATTGTTAAGGACTTTAACTGGCCATCTTCTTCAACTTCTATTCTTTCTTAACCATTCTCAACAATTCTTTTTGTAATGATTTTTCTGCCATTAACTCTTTTAGTAGAAGTTGATATCGATTTGAAGTTGCCCATTCCACTACCACCAAATGATGTTGATGAGAATGAAGTAATACCCCCATGATCCAGTGAAGTAAATGTAGTAAAATCCTGTATCAAAAGAAGGAAATCCACCTCCAAAAGATGGAAACCCACTGAAGGCAGACAAAAAGGATCCTGCGCCTCGGTTTTGACTCCTACAGGGGTCTCTGTGATTCCCAAGAAAATCGTCAAATGGATTTTCAAAGATGTCAAATGAAAATGGATCCCTTGCATAAAAAAATTCCCTGAAGACATCATCTGGATTTCGGAATGTGAATCCAAACTCAAATGGACTACCAAAATGACTTCTGCCTCCACCTCCATTTAATCCTTTTTTTTTTTTTTTTGCCATATTTGTCATAGATGTCCCGTTTTTTAGCATCTGATAACACCTCATATATCTCAGCTACTTGTTTGAATTTTCTCTCTGCCTCTTCCTTATTCTCAGGATTTTTATCAGGATGCCACTTGAGTGCCAATTTACAACATGCCTTTTTAATATCCTCAGGTGAGGCATGTCTCTGCACACCTACAATTTCATAGTAATCCACCATGTTTTTTTTTTTGTTTTTTTGTTTTTTTTTTTTTAATTTAAGGTTTTTATTGTGGATTGAGTGAATGAAAGTTTACAGGGCACATCATCAGTTTCACATTCAACAATTC
>NW_006409125.1:129528-130062 GCF_000296735.1 Chrysochloris asiatica
TATTTTGGACACATTGTCCAGAGAGAACAGTCGCTGGAGAAGGATGTCATGATGGGTAAGGTGGAGGGTCAGAGAAAAAGAGGAAGACCCCCAATGAGATGGATCAGCCAGGTGGCATCATTGATGGACTCAATTGTGGCAGTGGTAGTGAGGGTTGGCCCAGGATCGGACATTGTTTCGTTCTGCTGTGCATGGGGTCTCTATGAGTCGGTTCCGACTCGATGGCCCCTACAACAACAACAACTTCATAGAGTAAGAGCTCTGGGAATGTAACGGTTACAAGTTGGGCTGCTAACCTGAAGGTCAGTAGCATGAAACTACTAGCTGTTGTAAGGGAGAAAGATGAGGCTGTCTGCTCCCATAAAGATTTACAGCCTGGGAAACCCTATGCAGGGTTGCTATGTGTCGGAACTGACTCCATGGCACACCCACCACCACCATATTGAAGTTATGAATCCTTTCCTTAGAAATACCTTATGATTCAGCAATTCTTCTACTTGGTATTTACCCACCAGAAATACGAGTCATAACATG
>NW_006409125.1:130972-133875 GCF_000296735.1 Chrysochloris asiatica
AGTAAATAAAAGGTTAAGAAGCAATATATCATGCAAATGAAATAATTACAGAAAGCCAGGGATAATACTGCTAAAATAAGATCTTTTTTTTTTTTAAAGATCATGTTTGCCAACTGAAATATTTAGTTCAACCTAACTGCTCAGTACCTGACTGGTGCATGTGTATGTATACAGATATGTGTTCATAAATAACTCAGCAAACTTTCCCCAACATGACCCTAAATTCTAAGAGCTAGAGATTGTACTACAGAGTAAAATGCTGCAGACTCCTTTGTACATGGCAGAAAGTACAGTTATGGATCTAAGAAAAAAGATGGGATTTAGCAAAAGTTACTAAGTGAGATAGTATGTGGACTAGTGGGACAGGATAAAAATGGAAACAATAAATATAAGGCAGTGGCTCACTGCTGGCTAGCAGGTGTAGTGCCAGATTGCTCTGAAGAATTCATACTCTGATCTTACTACCTTAAAACTTATGAGGGAACAAAGCCTTACAGCAAGAATCATTCCCACCCCCTCCACAGGGAGTAGATAAAGATGGGCAACTTGGACATTGGCTACCCAAAAAGGGGGTGGGGGGACTACAAAGGCAAGAAGTGACTGGCTTACAAGCTTTCAAGAGGGAACCTAGAGCCATAGGGCCAGGAGGAAGGCAGACTCTCTTGTGAGTAGTATCCAATCTGTCTAGGTGGGGCTGATGAAATCAAATGCAGATGGGTCTCTTGTGATACAATAGTGAATAATTGTTATCAGGACTGACTGTGAGGGTTGGAAATGTAAGGGTAGACATTTTATAGCACGGAAAGGAATGATTAACTTTGCAGTCTAGGAGCGGCGGTCCCTAGGACAATTAACGGAGAAGGGCGGAGTGCAGGACCCTACCCAGAATAGCAGTGATGCCTGAGATGGAGGCAGAGATGATGAAGTGGAGAGATGGAGCAGCTGGAGACTTTAGATCCAGAGAGGGGAGTGGGGGACAGGCTTGCAGGTTATACCCTTTGGTTGGTTGATGAAGCATGGAGGGATTGTAACCATGGCAATGAACGAAAGAATGAATGTAAAACTAATGTTCTCCCATGTAAACTATCTCATAACTCACAATAAAACATTAAAAAAAAAAAAAACTTATGGAAAAGTACTCTGATATTCATGATTCAATGCCTAGTGTAGTATATCTTTAGTTTACCCAATACTTAATTACAGTCTAATTTTAAACACTGTAGGGGGGAGTTAAAGTCATTTCCTGGATGTATACTTAGTCTGTTATCACCTTAAATGTCTAAAACTATGACTACTTCAATAGTTTGTATAGTGGTTGAAGAGTTGAATAGGCATAGACCCTTGGGCAAAGTGAATTAGGTCATTACCAACTCTTAAAAAAAGCACTAACAGATTCAGTGCTAGGGAAAAGCAAAGTAAGAAAGTCTATGGTGTGTTTCAAATGTCTGTCACTGCTAACCTGTACCATTACCTCATGTGGCCTTTCTAATCTGACTAAGCAGTGGCCAAATGTCCACAGTCCTATTACAAATAGGTGTGTGATCTTGGTATAGCATCCAACAAGATGTCTTCTACCTAACAAATGGGAAAAAGCAAAACACAGAGAACATAAGATTGTGCTCCAATGTTGCCTGAGCATCTGATGAAAAGTGTACATGTATCTGCTAAGTCCAGGCTAATGATTCGCTTTGGTCGACTTCTTCTTCTTCTGCTCCCCTCTCTGCTTCTGCTTATTCTCTTGTCACTTTCTTTGAATCCTGTTGAAAAAATGGAGGCATCCCAGCTGCTGGAGACCTGGGGTCTGTCTTGCTCATCAACCTCTTCACAAATATAGTAAGATCCATGTTTGGGTAAAGCAGCAGGTCTGTGAGACTTCAGGGAGCGGACAATGGTTGACTGGGAAGGGAGGGCATTCTGTCCACTTCGCCCGCATTCTTCTGCAAAGCTGTCTTCATCTGCTATACCATTTATTGTTAGGGACTTTAACTGGCCATCTTCTTCAACTTCTATTCTTTCTTGACCATTCTCAACAATTCTCTTTGTAATGATTTTTCTGCCATTAACTCTTTTAGTAGAAGTTGATATTGATTTGAACTTGCCCATTCCACTACCACCAAATGATGTTGATGAGAATGAAGTAATACCCCCATGATCCAGTGAAGTAAATGTAGTAAAATCCTTTATCAAAAGAAGGAAATCCACCTCCAAAAGATGGAAACCCACTGAAGGCAGACAAAAAGGATCCTGCGCCTCGGTTTTGACTCCTACGGGGGTCTCTGCGATTCCCAAGAAAATCGTCAAATAGATTTTCAAAGATAGCAAATGAAAATGGATCCCTTCCACCAAAAAATTCCCTTAAGACATCATCTGGATTTCGGAATGTGAAGCCAAACTCAAATGGACTACCAAAATGATTTCTGCCTCCCTCCATTTAATCCTTTTTTGCCATATTTGTCATAGATGTACCATTTTTTAGCATCTGATAACACCTCATATGTCTCAGCTACTTGTTTGAATTTTCTATCTGCCTTTTCCTTATTCTCAGGATTTTTATCAGGATGCCACTTCAGTGCCAATTTACGGTATGCCTTTTTAATATCCTCAGGTGAGGCATGTCTCTGCACACCTAGAACTTCATAGTAATCCATCATGTTTTAACAGATTGTTGGAACAAGTCCCGAGGAGGTTGGCAACCAGAGGTGAGGAAGAGGAGAGGTTGGGCAGTGGAACCTGTGTTCTCCCCACAGGTCCGGAACTGCTGAAGCTGGTGGAGGCAGTGGTGACGATTCCTCATGCTTTCTTTCTCCTTGGCTGTCTTTTGAATTTTGGTTTTCCTTGCATTGTATTATAAAATAGACACTGGAGGGGAAGAGAAAGGAATAGTCAGAAATATCACCACAGAA
>NW_006409125.1:136770-138867 GCF_000296735.1 Chrysochloris asiatica
TTCAGAACTCAATGATTCCGGTTGAATCTAGCTTTTAGGTTCATCAAGAACATACACATTTAATCGTCTTACTATTAAGCATTCTTCTTGTAGAATAATGATAAGTCATTTTCTTGTCTACACTAGAAATACGGGCACCATTCTCTTAATAAGTAAAGTAGGGATTGACTATCTTAGCCAAAGCAATTTGTTAGGATCAGATACGGAGTGGGAGCTTGGCTACTCCAAAGACTTATCCTGAACGCTGATGGAAAAGTCTGGATTCTTTGTTTCCAGAATTGTCCTCACCTCACTTGACTCCTGCTCTTTTTGCTCACTTTGGACTTCTGTGCTCTCATTGATATAATTCTGTTTTCCATCGGTCCATATCCCAGTCTGCTTTTAGTGCCTTAACATTTTGCTGCTCATTGAGCAGCTTCATCAGGAGGCCTGTTCTGGAGATGAGCTTGGCACAGGCCAGTTGTACATGGGGCTCAGAGCTGTCCATTTTCAAAGTCCAGATCACATGAGAAATGAGTCTTCTCACATCATTGTTGAGGATGAGGGACCGCAACTGCTGGTTTAATTGGATTTCAAATTGATCACCTGGGGATAAGAGCAATGGGAGAGAGACGTCTTCATCTTCGAGCTTGGAGGTTAAGTCAGTGCCCATGTTATGGTATTCCCATTGTGTTTCATTGGTTTGTTTAACAGTTGGCATTAAGTTGTCAGCAGTCACACAGAATCTGCAGTGGAAGGATCCTTATGGGCAAATATTTCAGGGGTAGTCTCATCTGGCACAGTAGCATTGTGGATAGTAGTGTTTTCTGCAGATTCTGACAAAAGTAACTCTGGAAAGGGATTTTCTGGAGAACTCAGGCCTCCTGAAGATGATAACACTTCTTGCAGAGGGGAATTTATGAGGCTCCTCAATGCAGGGAAAGCAGGTCTCTTTCTAAGCATGAGCTTATGGAGGAAAACTTTTTTTTTGAACCTTTGGCTTGGTTTGAACTTTGGTCTTCTATTAACCATACACAAGCAAGATTTATGTAAGATTTATTTTGTTGTTGTTGTTTTTTTCCAGAATGTGTGCAAGAATCAAAAGAGACTGGCCCTTTAAATGAATCATTTTTCACTCCTCCCTTTATCAGTTGTGTTGGTAAAATTTCTCCCATCCAGAACCCTCTCAACTTCTCTATCTTCTCAACCAACTGGAACATTTTTGGTGAAATGTATCTGAAACTGCTCCTTTCTTTGGCCATTGAAATACACTGCTTTTCCCTATTCCACCTCCATCTGTTATTCCTGAGGCCCTAACAGGGTTACACAAACTAGAACCCAGAGTTCCTGGTAATACCACCAACCACTTGGAATTGTGTGGAGAAGGTACCAGGCAGAGGTGAGCTTTCTTGTTGAGGGCTCGATGTATAAAATTATTATTAAGGTAAAATCCCCAAGTCCAAGTGCTGAGAATTGTACATTCTACCATGTAGAGACCTTGGAGATTCTAACAAAAGAGTCTTTAGAGACCTGATTGCCAATCAAGCTAACATCTCCTCCCCTAGGCTAATGATACAATTCCAGCTGTAATAGAAACGTTAGTTAGTTAGTTAGTTAAAACTTAGAAACAATTAAGCATCTTTTTTTTTTTTTCAGTTCATAGATGAGAATACCCATCTTAGGTAATGGAATTGTAAAGGAAACTATTGTTTTTGTTAATTGCTATCGAGTTGGTGCTGACTCATAGAGAGCCTTATAGGATTTCTAAGGAGTGGCTGGCAAGTTCAAACCACTGATCTTGCTGTTCAGATTGACCATGTGGTCCAGTGTAATAACCTACAGTGCCACCTACAGGACTCTAGCTTTTATCAACAATATTAAACCCCTGTATTCTAAGGTCTCTGCAGGACTCTGTGGTTAGCCAACATAGACTCTGCTGAGCTCCTCATTGGTGTCACCTCCTAATAAGCTCTCTTTTCTATTCTACCTTGGAGTGTGCTTATTGGCCATATACTCTGGATTTTGTGTAACAATGGGACCCACACTTTTCCTCTTATTGAGGTGGGAACCCCTGAGATAGATAGCTCATTTAACTATGACATCTTTTCTCTAGACAAA
>NW_006409125.1:139370-147062 GCF_000296735.1 Chrysochloris asiatica
CAAGCAAGAAGGCAATGGGAGGACACATGCAAAACTTAAAGAAAAAAAACTGCCAACCAAGAATTATATACTCTGCAAAGCTGTTCCTTAAATTTGATGGTGAAATTCGGACATTTCCAGATAAACAGAAATTGCAGGAATTTGTGGTAACCAGATCAACTTTACAAAAAATTTCGAAGGGTGTTCTTTATACTGAGAACTAGCAACAGCAGATAACAACCTGAGATTACTAAATATAACAACATCACCCAGAACTCATTTCAGCTATAGAACTTTTCAAAGTAAAACAAAAAGCAAAAAGAAGGAATAGTGTCCATACAGGACTTCCAAATGGCAAGCAAGTCAAGTATATTTTAAGTTAAAAATTTAAAGCAGGGAAAAGTTAATAATTTTTTTTGTGGAGCAGGGAAAAAAATTAATAAATTACAGGGTCTCCTAGAAGAAAAATACACCTGCACATTGAAATAAAAAAAGAAGAAACACAGAGGAACAGAGATCCAGGTGGTGGGAAGGTCAGGTAGATTACTGGATAAAACAGACTGTCTTAAATGGAGGGAAGACTAATGGACTATAAGGTAACCACAATGGGGTTGGAGTAGGGGGGTTACTTTGGATGTTGGGGAGGGCAATACAAGAAGTGGGGAGGAGGCAGAAGAACAAGATAGATAGGGGAACACTGAGACAAGTTTGCATGGCCTAGTGGGATAGAGGTAAATAGTGATGTAATGCATACTCAACCTTGGAACAACAGGGTTCTGGGATAGAGGGATCTCTAGGTATAGCTTGAAGAGGGTAAATAATACTAAAATCCTTGACTGTCTTATGAATATAAGTTTTCCTTGCCTACTATTGTAAAATAGACACTTGAGTGGGATAGAAAGGAATGTTGGGAAACATGATTAGAGAAAACTTGTAAGCCTGTCTTCAGCCTATAATTGATTGGAATACCTAAAAGGGGTTCTACAACTAGCCCAGTGAAACAGACCTCGTGCAAAGCCTTTACAGAGTATAGGACCTTAGGTAGAATTCTGAGTCCCATCCACAACCTTGTGAGGTGAGGCATTCCCACTAGAAAGACAAGCAGACTGGAACAGCTACATTGACAGAAGATACATCTTCATGATGAACCTGACCTATACTCGAGCGGTAGTTACTCTAAATACCAACAGAGAGGGAAAGAGTCTTCACATCAAGTATCAATGCTATCTGCTCTGTACACAGGGTATATAGGGACAGGCAACTTAGACATTGGCTACCTAAAATGAGGGGGCAATAAAGGCATGAATTGACTGGCTTACAAGGTTTCAAGAGGGAGTTTAGTTTAAGAGTATGGAGGAAACGAAAGAGTCCCACTGAATAGCTGTCATCTTGTCTAGATGGGTCTGGTGAAAAGAGATGGGGATAAGACTCATAAGATTCAATAGTGAATAATTGTTATCATGACTAATTGCGACTGTCACAACTGTAAAGGTAGAAGTTTTGTAACAAAAAAGGGGAGTGGTTAATCTTACAGTCCAGAAACAGAGGACCCTAGGACCATTAAGAAAGGAATGCATAAGCAGAATGCTGGACCTTATCCAGAGAAGCAACAGCACCAGCGATGGAGGCAGAGAAGGGGGCATGGAGAGGGGGAGCATCTGAGGACTCTAGATTCATGGACTAAGAAGAGAAGGACTAAGTGCTAGTGGCCAGGAGCCTACTTACAGAATGTGCCCTTTGTAGATGTAAATTATTATATATGTCTGAGTGTTTTTTTGTTTTTGTTTTTTTTTTCATATGTGTGTATTTTAAAAAGCTAAAGTGGATAGAGAGAAATACTGTTAACTGATGGTACACGGAAGGGATTATAATCAATGTAATGAAACATAGTATATGATTTTTTGAATGTAAAACTGATGATATGCCCTGTAAACTTTCACTCAATCCACAATAAAATCCTTAAATAAAAAAAAAAAAGAAAAGAAAATCAGAAAGATTCAGTAAATATTAACACAACAGAAAGGAAATGAAAAGAAAACCCACAAACAAAATAAACTCAGCGAAGAAAATTTTTGTGGAACAAAGAATCCAGCACACCACACACACAAAAAAGACACACAGAAAAATGACAGCCATCTATTCATTCCTAGTGATAATTATACATAATGTAAATGGATTAAATATATCAGTCAAAAGACATAGAAAGTAGAATGGATAAGAAAACAGGATCCTTCAATATGCTGTCTACAGGAGACATATCATAAAGAAGGAGACAGCCTAAGTGCCCATCAACAGAAGAATGGTTAAACAAAGTTTTGTACCCACATACAATAGAATATTGCACACTGTTGAAGAATGATGATTTATCTGTGAAACACCTCACAACATGGTTAAACCCCGAGGACATTATACTGAGTGAAATTAGTCAGTCACAAAAGGACAAATACTGTATGATACCAATGTTATAAAAGGTTTTCTTGATAAAAGAAACAATCTATGATGGCTGGAGGGTGGGGTAGGGGAAATTATTCATAGGCTAGAAGGTAGACACATATTAATATGTGTGACAGGGTAGGCAATATGCAAGATGGCCTTACATGGAGTTCCTAGTGGCCTCCGTGTTATCTATGTTCAGGGCAGCCAATCAAGAATTAGTTCATGGGGGCTCATGAGGAAAGTTAGCAGAGGGAAGATAAAGGTAGCAGGAGACACAGGGAGGGATGCAATAGTTAAAGTGGATGGAGGTAAATACTGTTAACTGTTGGTGCATGGAGGGGAATGCATTCACGTCATGAATCGAAGTGTACCATGTGTTGAATGTAAAACCGAGTGTCTGCTCTGTAAACTTTTACTCAATTCACAATAAATTTGAAAAGAAAAAGAATTTGAGTTCTGTTCCATACTTTTCTCCCATCCAATCAGGGTACATCTTAGCAATAAGCAGGCCATCTAGCTATTCTGTCTCGAGGTGGATGGAGTAACTGGTGGAAGTGTGGACAGAGATCTCTGCTTGCTTGTCATGAAGAACATCTGAAGGCAGGGTGAGCAGGTGTAGTCCACCATCTGTGGGGTAGGTGTGGTCTGTATGGCTGACTAGTCTGGGCAGAATAAAAAAAATAAGAAAAGACAAGAAAGAAAAAATGAAAAGAAATAACAGGGATGCAAAAAAAAATGAGTGAAAATAAACGAAGAAGAGGATGAGGGAAGTGGGAAGAAAACATGGAATAAAGAAAAGGGAAAAAAAGCAAGACCAAAAATAAACACAACCCAAAGCAGAAAAATGCCCCCGACAGGTGGCGATACAACACTCTCCCTTACTTCAGGAAGTGCCTTCTTGAAGCCAGCCTTGTGGTCTGCACTTGAGTGAGCTTCTCCCAGAGCAGCAAGTGGGAGAGTTAAGTACGCCAAGAGGGCCACATGTCAATTACACAGGTGCCACAGGCATGGAGCTCCGTCTGCTTGAAAATATGTTGCCCGTGGCAGGAGGTAACCCAAATGTACTGTTTGGTGCGGGGCAAATAGAGGGGTGTTCCTAGCCCCCGAGTTGGTGGAGACATGGAAAAACTTAATCCTGGGGAAGATCTGATAGCGGAAGCAAGAGTAAAAAGCAATTCATCAGTTCCAGTTTGCAGAGGTGTGAACCATACACTTTTAGGCCAGCACAGCCAGCTTAGTTTCTGGAGGCCCCAGCGGCCCTGCCTTCAGGGGAGACGGGATTGGTTATTTCCAGGCGGTGGGTTGGTCGAGAAGGTGTGGCGCTGATTTAGTTACTATAAATGCTTTTTTTTTAAAGAACAGAAGTTTATTTTCTCACAGTTCCAGATGTTAGAAGTCCGAATTCAGGGTGTGACTCTAGGAGGAGGTCCTTCCTTGTAGATAGCCCCATTGGGTCCTTGACATGTCTAGGCATCTGCCTTAACCCTGTGTGTGTCTCTGTGTCAGTCCTACACTTTGTATAACCCAGAGGAGTCACCCTCCTCTGGTATGGCATCATTACCATAACCAAAGAAAAGCCCTATTTCTGAACAGAATCCTTTTTACAGGGAGTGAACTCAGTTGCTGTTGAGTAAATTCCGACTCATGATGAGTCCACATGTGTCAGAGTTGAAGTGTGCTCCATAAGATTTCCAAAGGCTGATTGTCTGCAAGTAGATCACCAAGCTGATCTACGGCCTCTGTATAGACTTGAACCTCCAAGTCTTTCAGTTAGCAACTGAGTGTATGAACTATTTACACCACCAAGAGATTCCATTTATAGGTACATGAGCAGTACGCCTTCTATTCTCTTGGAAGACCAGCTAACTCTAGGAATTGCTAGTAGTTTCAGTCAAAGTTGGGGTTGATGTTGGCTGGTACTCTTTGACTTAGGGTTTTTATTTGAAAACTCATCAAGGAAGCTCCAGGAGTTCCCAGTCCCCTCCTCTCTCCCCTTTCCCACTTGGATTTTACCTACTAAGGGCTGAATTGAGTCCCTGGTCAGCACACTAATGTACCTCTGTGAGGTCTCTGAGGCCTCTCTCTTTTCTCTTCCTGCCCATCACCATGTCCCACTCTTCATATTGGGCCCCAGGGACATTGCATATCACAGTCACCTGGAAGTTTTGAATAATTACGATAATTGGAGTCTATCCCCATGCACTGTTTTAATGGATCTGTGGTGTGTCCTAAGAAGTCAGGTGGTGCAGAGATTAAAGGACTTGGATGATAACCAAAAGTTCATTGATTTAAACCAACCAGCCCCTCCATGGGAGAAAGATGTGGCAGTCTGCTTCTGTGTAGATTACAGCCTTGGAAACCATATGGGACAGTTTTCTTCTGTCCTATAGAGTCGCACAGAGTCAAGATTAATTCAATAGCAGTTGGCTTGCTTGTTTTGTTTTGGTGTGGCCTAGGCACTAGAACCACCACTTGTCTGTCAGTTTGTTGTACTGTGGTGACTTGCATGTTGAGGCAACTCTGGAAACTATGCCACAGTATTTTAAATATCAGCAAGGTCACCTATGGTGGACAGGTTTCAGTTGAGCTTCCAGACAAAGACAGACTAGGAAGAAGGATAAATGAACTACTGCCAACTACTTAGTTACTGAAAACCTTATGAATAGCAGAGGAACACTGTCAGTACCAGAATATTGAATACTGAAACATGATGAAGAGCACCAGAATATTGTCAGATCTAGTGCCGGAAGATGAGGCCCTCAGGTTGGAAAGTACTCAGAATAAGAAAGGGGAAGAGCTGCCTTCTCAAAGTAGGATTGACCGTGATGACGCAAATGGCGTAAAGCATTCGGGACCTTCATTTGCTGATGGAGTGCAACTCAAAATGAAGAGAAACAGCTGCAAACATCCATTCATTGTCTGAAAATGGAATGTATGAAGTATGAATCTAGTAAAATTGGAAATTGACAAAAATGAAATGGAATACATAAACAATGATATCCTAGGAAGTAGTGAGCTGAAATTCCCTGGTATTGGCCATTTTGAAGCTGAAAATCACGTGGTTTACGATGCTGGGAGTGACAAATTGAAGAAGAATGGTATCACATTCATCATAGAAAAGAACATATCAAGATCCGTCTTGATGTACAACACGATCTGTGATAAGATAATACCCATACGCCTAGAAGGAAGACTAACAAGCTCTGGTAGTGTAGTGGTTATGAGTCGAGCTGCTAACCTCATTGTCAATAGTTCAAAACTCATTGCAGCCATTCCTTTGGAGGAAAATGAGGCTTTCTGCTCTTATAAAGATTTACAGCCTCAGAAACATATTCAGGGTCACTATGAGTCAAAAATGACTCCACAGAACATAACCACCACCACAAGGAAGACCAGTTATTACAACTATTATTCAGATTTATGCACCAACCTCTAACACCAGTGATAATGAAATTGAAGGATTCTACCAACTTCTTCAGTCTGAGATTGATCAAACAATACATCAAGATGTATTGATCATTACAAGCGATTGGAATGCAAAGGTTGGAAGCAAAGAGGAAGGATCTTTGTCGGAAAATATGGCCTTGGTGATAGAAACGATGCTGGCAATCACATGATAGAATTTTGCAAGACCAATGACTTCTTCATTGCAAGTACCTTTTTTAAACAACATAAAAGTTGACTCTACAGACACACCTTACCAGATAGAATACCCAGAAATCAGGTTGTTCCACATCTATGGAAAGAGATGGTGGAAAAATTCTGTATCATCAGTCAAAAAAAAAAGCCAGCGTCAGACTATGGAGTAGACCATCAATTTCTCATGTGCAAATTCAGACTGAAGGTGAAGAAAATGAAACAAGTCTACAAGAGCCAAAATATGACTTTGAACATACCCCACCTGAATGTAGAGATCATATGAAGAACAGAGTTGATACATTAGACACTAAAGACCGAAGACCAGAAGAGTTGTGAGATGGCATCTAGAACATCATACAGGAAGAAAGCAAAAGGCCATTAGGAAGACAATAAGAAGAGAGAACAAACAAGATGGCGGATCGGGTGGAAGTGTAGTAAGGGGCTCCGCCAGCAACAACACAGAATACCTGACCAAGCAGGCTCAGGGGATGGTCCCAGAACTCTGAACCACATATAAAGGAATATTTATAAGGTTGGAAGGTGTATAGCTGTGGGAATTTGTGGCAGAAGCAAAATATCCATTGCTTTCTAGTTCAGAACTCTCAGCTGCTCCAGGAGCTGCCATCTTGAGTGAGACCAAGTGGAGTGGGGGAAGGATCAGAGCAGCCACAGATGCCTGACAGAACTGTAGAGATAAAGGTATGGACATTATTTTCTTTTGGTATCTGTTCAATGGTCCCTTGCTGTCTGAGCACCTCCATTCTGGTGACTATAGGGGTGCCTGAGCTAGTGGACACCCCAGCCCCACCCTCGGAGAGTTCTACTACGCATGCACACAGAGCTCCTCAAAATTTAAAGAGATAGTTTCTACTTAAAACCAATGGCCACAGCCGACCCTAAACTGTTTATAACTAGAAAAAAGGTCTGAACAGGGATTGTGAAACAGGACAGGCAGATAAAGAAGGAAATAGGCCAAAATTAAATCTTAAGTTACGTCAAAACGACCAACAATGGCATCTTGAAATTTCTCAAGAAGAAGAGTGAAAAGGGAAGCCCATTTCCTGATCATATCTACCTGGAGGCAATCAGAAAGCATAAAAAATACCAAAATACATACCCATCTAAGTATGAAGGCCACAGATAACTCCTGAATATGCCAAAAAACAAAAAAACAAAAAACAAAACAACAACAACAACAAAAAAAACACAGAAGCAGATGACCATATCTGCACATGTCCAGAAATGAGATAAAGTGCCTGAGGCAAATGAGCTGGAAGTAGACCTACACTCCATACTGGAAGATGGGCAGGCTTTGGAAATGCCAAAGAAGGAACTCAGAAAAATGATTATAAAATGTATCAAAACACTATACAATGGAGTTGAGAAAAATAAGGAAGAAGTCAGGGAAGCACTACAGGAACAATTGGCATTGGAAACAATTCAAAACCTACAGAATGAGGTCGAAATGATTCATAATAGAATATCAGAAATGGACAATACACTGAAAGGGCAAAGGAGTAGAAATGAAGTGATAGAAGCCAGAACTAGTGAACTGGAAGATAAATCTCTCAACACTACTAAGATAGAAGAACAAACACAAAAAAGGATTTTAAAAATCTGAAGAAGGCCTAAGATTCA
>NW_006409125.1:148312-155692 GCF_000296735.1 Chrysochloris asiatica
TCCACAACCTTATGAGGTGAGACATTCCCACTAGAAAGGACAAGCAGACTGGAACAGCTACAGTGACAGAAGATACATCTTCATAATGAACCTGACCTGTACTCAGAGAGGTAGTTACTCTAAATACCAACAGAGAGGGAAAGAGTCTTCACATCAAGTAACAATGCTATCCCTTCTGTGTACAGATAGGGACAGGCTACTTAGACATTGCTACCTAAAATGAGGGGGCAATGAAGGCACGAAGTGACTAGCTTACAAAGTTTCAAGAGGGAGTTTAGTTTAAGAGTATGGGGGAAACAAAAGAGTCCCCACTGAATAGCTGTCATCTTGTCTAGATGGGTCTGGTGAATAGAGATGGGGATAAGATTCATAAGATTCAATAGTGAATAATTGTTATCATGACTAATCGTGACTGTCACAATTATTAAGGTAGAAGTTTTGGAACAAAAAAAAGGGGAGTGGTTAATCTTACAGTCCATAAACAGAGGACCCTAGGACCATCAAGAGAGGCATGCACAAATAGAATGTGGGACCTTATTCAGAGAAGCAGCAATGCCAGCGATGGAGGCAGAGATGAGGACATGGAGAGGGGGAGCATCTGAGGACTCTAGATTCATAGACTAAAAAGAGAAGGCCTAAATGCTGATGGCCAGGAGCAGACTTGCAGAATGTGTCCTTTGGAGATGTAAATTATTATATATTCCTGAGTGTGGTTTTTTTTGTTTTGTTTTGTTTTTTGTTTTTTAAAGCTAAAGTGGATAGAAATACTGTTAACTGATGGTACATGGAGGGGATTATAATCAATATAATGAATCAAGGTATAAGATTTGCTGAATATAAAACTGATATGCCCTGTAAACTTTCACTCAATCCACAATAAAAACATTAAAAAAGAAAGAAAGAAAAGAAGACAATAAGAAGGAAAAGCCTCAAAATGGATGTTAGTGGAGAGTCTGAAACTTTCTCTCCAGCATAGAGATGCTAAAGCAAATGGAAGAAATAAGGAGATAAAAGAGCTGAATATAAAATTTCAAAGGTCAGCTTGAGAAGGCAAAGCCAAGTATTATAATGAAACTTTTACTGTTATCAGTTAAAGTCCCAAAACTGAAGTCAAGAGGCTTAAGGATCCCCACATTCTAAAATGAGCATTGCAGCGCTGCTAGCACCCCTCCAAGGCCAATTCAGAGGAGTCTAGGTTAGCCTTGAGACCCTTACCACCCCCTCCTGCTCATATTCATGGGTGTGTGCTGGTGTTTTTTCCATAGAGCTAGGGGCTGGGGTGGTCCTCCACCCCTATTCTACATGTTGTTGTTGTTGTTGTTGTTAGGTGCCATCAAGTTGTTACCAACTCATAGCGACTCTATGCACAACAGAATGAAACACAGCCCAGTCCTGGGCCAACCTCACAATTGTTGCCACGCTTGAGCCCACTTAAGGGTAGATAGATGGTGAGGTATGAGTAGAGGTGGACAGAAGGTGGATAGGAGGTAGAAAAGCTGTACAAAAGTGAATGAGAATTGATTAGGAAGAGGACTGAGGAGTGAGTAGGCTGGGCTCGAAGGGGGACAGTTGGGGTAAGTGAGTATCAGGGTAGTAGTAGATGATTCTGACAAGGAATGGATAAGTGAGTAGTAAATGAGGAATGGACTGAAGAAACTGTGTAAAGACAAATGGGTGAAGAGGATGGGGATTGAATGAGTATGGATGATGGGTGGGCAGTGAGTGTACAGGGTGAATGGGAAGTGGACAGGGAGTAAGATGTGTGTTGCGGGAGTAAGTGCGCATATGGTGTGTAGTCAAAGATGGGCGAGGTGTGAAAAAAGTGGACAGGGTAAGCATAGAGATGGAGAGAAGAGTTCAAGGGTTAATGTAGGTAGAGAGGGAGTGGGTAGGCAATGGAGGGCAGTGGACAGGCAGAGTGGCCCCATTTCTGAACATAGATTCACTCGGAACAGCATGATGTCAATCCAACCCATTGTGCTCTCTGGGATGTAGATTTCTGCACTGGGCTAGAGGTTGGAAAGTGCTGAGGAGCATAGATGGGATCCCAGGGAATCTTTCTGCTCAGACTATGCCAGGCTAACTGACTTCCACACTTAAAATGTTTTTCCCAGAAAGGTGGTTGCAGGCCATGGCTAAGAGGCCAGATGTAGACTACAAGTCAGAAGCAATGGAAGAGCAAAGTGATGATCCATAGGAGTGTTTTCTGGTCTACCCACTACAGTATGAGAGTGAATAGGAAGACAACTATCAGGCCCATGTTCCCTGTCATGGCAGTTCCACCAAGAAGTGCAAGAGAACCAAAGACTAGAGATGGAAGACATGTCAAATTCACCTCCTGACATCTGCCAGCATGAGGACTCAGAATGGCTCTATTGTCCCAAATTCCCTATCTCCCATATTATACAAACTGAGGTTACCCCAGGTTGTGAGAAGTAGGTTTCCCTTCACTCTTATTATACCTGGGCAGCCTGGTCCACTCCCTCAGTTGAAAGTCTAGCCAAGCTTGAACTACCTGGGTCTGGCTCTTCATGACAGGGCTGCACCCTGCCCACTTGTTTCCAGACATGGCCTTCCGAAGGGGAGCTGAGGACTGAGGGTCTCAATCATGTGGTGACAAAAGCACCAGGGGGGAAACTTAACAAGGTGTATGCATAAGAGGTCAGAATGCCAGCATGGAGAACTGCCCATCTAATTGACCACATGCCCAGGGTTTCCTCACCATTAAGTGAGAAGTTTTGGGATATATTGTGGCATTCTATCCCCACAAAATTCTAATGCTGGTGTTTCATCAAACCCCTGACTTTATGACTGCTCAACAACAGTACACACTTCATCATAGGAAACAGGGAATGTGTTTTCATGGAGTCTGAGTGTCCTGTCTGCTCACAGGTACTCTGAGACATGTCTATTGCAGAACAACAGGGGAGCTAAAGAAATCAATTCTGCAAAGAACAGGTCATGGTACATCATACTCAAGAGGCTACCCCAAGCCACAGAGCACCCTGGAAGCCAAGGACCAACTTACAGCTATTGTCTTGTCTCAGTGGTTACTGGGGAGATGAAAAGAGACAACATGTCTGATTTTATCAGGGCTCTGCACAGCTCTTGATGCCAGAGGAGATTGCCAATCTGAGACCAGAATATTGTGGTCCCTTAGATCAACAGATATGCCCTTTCCTTAGAGAAATACTTACCCTCATGGGCTGGATTTATCATGCCAACAACACCGGAACAATAGCTAATGCCTGGCCAGTTTCCTATAGTCCATGGTTGGCCCCTACTTCTTCTGGTCAGTTAAAGAACTGCCTTCTTTAACAGACTAGCCACTGAACTGTTTAACTACTGCTCTAGGGACTTACAGTCTTATTGGGCGGAAGCAGGCACACTGCGGCAGTGAGCTCAGCATCCCTCAGTTCACAGCCTGTGTGCCCCAGAGAGGATCCCTAATGACACTCAGGGGATTTCCTGTGTGCCTGTGGTGAATACAAAGGTCAGTGGCACCAAGGAGGTAACTGAGCAAGTCCAAGAATGACTCCACCTAAGTCAGATTTTTAGAACTCCACCAGGAGGTTTCCAGGCATGGTGCTGAGCTTCTGCCATGCTGGGGTATGGGATTCACTAACGGGTGTCCTGGCTCACCAACAGCTCCTGTTATTCATGCACTTGTTGCACTATTTGCAGTGATAATTGAAGCCTGCAGAAACCTACAGTCCAGTTTTGCAAGTGCTACATGTTTGACTCTCTCATTACTGGAAGAAAGGATTCCTGTCTCCCTAGAGATGAGGGCCTGGTGTGATATATTAGGGTTGCATCAGGTTGGGCCGTACTAGTGTGGAGGAGCTGACCCACCGCTGGCCCTCTCGGTCTCTGTCCCCAAGCCAGGCCACAGCCAGTTGGGAGGTATCCTGCATCCAGCTCAGGGCAGGCAGAGGTGACAACTTTGGAGAAGAATCTAGCAGAGCTCTGGGAAGCATCACCTGTGGTGATTTGGAACAGGCAGGGAGACACTATGAACCTCCTGTGAACCTCTCTGCATCTAGTCTTGGGCATGAGGACTCTGGGAAATCTCTACTGGGTTTGAAAGTGTCATGTGGTTCTTGGACCTTTAGTTTGGGTTCAGACTCCTTCTGGATGCCCATGGGCTCTCTGCATTACAAATCAGCTTGTTTGACTGGTACTATAGCCCCTCCTGAATCCCCATGGCATCTGGGAACCCTAGATATTTCCAGACTTCAGGCTGATGGTACCCTTCATCTCCTCTCTGGAGGCAGAGGATCTTTCTGGAAATCCAGGGAAAATAGCTCACTCAATTCTTATGCCTCTAGAAAGGAGGGTGGAATCTGACCTACACAAGAGCTCATCGAGATAGGAGGGCACTATCTAAGGGTCACTGCTTCTCATTCCAGAGCAAGCATCAATTTGAACTGCATGGAAAGAAAAAAACAAAAACGTGTGAGCCTCTTGAACCAACCCTTAATCATTGAGCCTCAAGATCTGCATCAGTAAAATGAAGACAATGATGGTATCCACTCAACTAGGGGTCTTGGTGTGGCACTATAGGATAAAACACTGGACCACAAGGTCGGTTTGAGTCACAAGGTTGGAGGTTCAAACTTACCAGCTGCTCCTTGGAACCCCTATACAGGATTGCTATGAGTTGGAACCAACTGGACAGCACTTAGCAACAATACCAGCTCCTCTAAGGCAGGAAGAATTTGAATGTGACAGTCTCTAAAAACTGGACCCAGTGTATGCATCAGGCAGTGTGTCTTCACCATTGCAGCAACAATGGGCTCAAACACAATAATTGTGAGAGTGGCATGTGACTGGGCAATGTTTCCTTCTGTTGTGTATAGTGTCGCCACAAGTTGGAACTGAGTCAACTACTCTTAACAACAAGTCTTATAATGTTCTCTAGAGAAGCAAAACCAGTGAAGCTTATATTTGCATACACAAAGAGTGGTTTACATCAATGAAAAGGCTCACACAATTGCAGAGGTGGGCAAGTCCCAAGTCTGTAGGTCAATGTCAGGCTGGACACTTCTGATTCATGAGACTGCAGGACTGAGCAACCCCAAATTGACAGATCAGAAGTCAGGCAGGCAAGTCGGACAGGTGAGATGTCAGGCTGTTGATGACACCAGCATTGGCAGGAAGGAGAGCAGGCCAGTCTCAAGTCCAAAGAGCCAGAGGTTGGATGACAAACAATATGCAGGATCCAGGCTCAGGAAAAAGCAAAAAGCTCATAATACATGAGCTTCATTGTCGTCGTCTCCCTTTTACCAGCAGACCCTTGGGAACTATCTGCTCCTGATAGGTTGCATGTGACAGAGAAACACTGCAATCTAGGTCATGATGTGGAGAAGATACATAGGTTGAGGGGACTCAGTTTATTTTGAACTGAAGGCCTTCCACAGCCTGAATTAGGAGAGCTGTGGCTCAGGAGCAGACGACAGGGTTGTGTAGCTCAGAGTGAAGAGAAAGCCATCACTCCTAGGAAAGGCAGGACAGCCTGAATTCAAGGAAAACAGAGATTATCACAATCTCAAGGTGACTTTATATTTCAAAAGGGAAACTATTACTCCTTCTTTTCTATCTCAATTCTTCATTTTTAAAGGAGGGATGTTGGTGAGAAACCCCCACCTTAGTAGTCCACTAACTAGTCCCTCGGTCTTGGATGTCTTCCTAACACCATGAATGTGTCTGTGAAGGGAGAAGAGCTGGGCCAGTCACAGTAGCAAAGTAGTTGAGAGCTCTTTTTAAATGTCCCTACCTTCCTGGTGTGATGCTGTGGGATAAAGCACTGGACCACAAGGTCAGTTTGAACCACAAGGTCGGTGGTTCAAACTCACCAGCCACTCCTAGAAAACCCTATACAGGGTCGCTATGAGTCAGAACTGACTAGACAGCACTTAATAACAACAACCTTCACAAAGTTGACCGAGCCTTTTCCTTGGAAAAAAATCAGATGCATCATCCAGTGGGGTGATCTGGAACCACATTAGCATGCTTAGTCCTGGCTCGTGGGTCTCCCCAACTTTGGACCAACGATAAGGCAGGGGTTGATGCTTTTCTGCCTCTGAGCCCCCAAGGGGCATGTGGCTACTAAGCTGGACAGTATAGCCCCACACATAGCCTCCTTCTCTATTCCTTCAGCCAGCTGGTCATGCTAGAGGCGGTACAATTCATGGATGTCCTTTTCCAGCTGACTACTGAGAGTGATGGTGATTGACATGAAACTGAGGAGGCTTCTGGCTCCTCTGGAGGAGACTCTGGCGACTTCAAGGAAACATTCGAGATACACAAGTAAAGGGAGTCTAGGGTTATGAGGTTTTCATGGACCAATTTTCCACTAGAGTCTTGATGAAGAAGGCGTCTGACTAGCTGCACCACCCTAAGAAGTCACTACAGGTCTGTCCCTGAGCATGAGATCCACTTGACGTGTGATGAGATTTACCATATTGTTCTCTGTCATTTTACGACTATGGAATAAAGATAGTGCCCTTCACTGTACATGAACAAGTGTTGACTAGTTTCCTAGAACAACTCCCAGGTTAGACTCCACTCTTAGCTGGGACTCAGAAAATAATCCTCCTCCTGAGCAAGACCTTCCTTTCTAGACGTGGGTCCCTTTTTACAGGCTGTCCTCTCAACCCTCCTTACCAGGTTGCATTTCTTTTCCCAGTCCCCATCTGTGTGGCCACGTCCAAAAGGTCACACCCACTCCCATCCTTTGAAACTTGGGAGTTCATAACACCCTTCAATTAAGGAGCTCTGGTTGTAGTTAGGAGTCAGGCTGCTAACCTCAAGGTCAGCAATTCGAAACTACCAGCTGTTCTGCAGGAGAAAGATGAGACTTTCTGCTCCTGTAAAGATTTACAGCCTCCGAAACCCTAGGCAGGGTTGCTATGAATTGGAACTGACTTCAGAGCACACCACCACCACCACCCTTCAACCAGGCCTTAGGTGAGGCAAGTCACAAACCTTCCACTCTACAGTCATTTGGGTGTTCATACGACATTTATACTAATCCCCTTAGAGTTTATGAGTTTTTGTATAATGACAAATTACACAAAATCTGTGCTGAGCTGTAACTCCCTCATGTCACTATGGAGCTATCTTTCTTGATATCAATGCAGCACACTTGACTTATCCAGTGTCCTCTGACAGGCATTGTAGTCATTCCCGGTTTCTGGCCATTACGCACAATGCTATGAGAGATGCCCTGGATCTCAGCCCTTGGTAAAAGTTTTCCTTTTCTGATATGTCTTACTGATATGTAGAAATGTCTGTTTTATCCTCAGCCTATTCTTATAAAAGGTTACATTAGCTAGACATAGAGTTCTGTATTGACTTTCCTCCATCATATTAAAGATA
>NW_006409125.1:160697-161200 GCF_000296735.1 Chrysochloris asiatica
AAAAAAAAAAAAATCATATAAAAGACCAGGTTTAGCCATGAAGACCCTTTAGGACAAGCCCCCTTCCAAGACTAAAACTCAAAGAGAACACATGAGTAGGCTTGTAAACTCACTGGTGACCACATTGATCTACTTGTGAGTGGAAGCGGGGGAAAGGCAGTAATGCAGACATGGGCTGAGTTTGACCATGTTCCATCGAATCCTGTTGACCTTGAGATGAGAGAGAGAAGAGGAAGGATTGGTTGGTCCTAAGTTTGGGGAGACTTGGGAACTCCTGAGCCCATGGACACTGATCTAGCCACTGGGGGTTAGGCTAAGATAGAAACATCTAGCTGATATGAAATGAGGGGAGGTGCACAAGAACACCCAAACTTGCAGATCATACCCATTTGACATAGATTGGATGGCTTGATGATTAGAACTACACTGTTGTTGTTGTCAGGTGCCATCGAGTTAGAACCAACTCATAGCGACCCCATGCACAGCAGAACGAAACAATGTCC
>NW_006409125.1:163590-164766 GCF_000296735.1 Chrysochloris asiatica
TTCGATTGTGTGGATCATGACAAACTACAGACAACATTGTGAAGTATGAGTATTCCAGAACACTTAATTGTATTTCTGAGAAATCTGTACCTGGACCAAGAAGCAGTTGTTTGAACACAGCATGGGAGAACTAAACTAGAGGAAGATAAAGATGTTTGATACAGGAAGTAAATTTAAATTGCTACAATTGGATGCACTTGACCTTTGCTTACTGATGTAGTTGCTCAAAATACCAACCAAGAGGGAAGAAGTCTTCACATCAAGGATCAAGCCTATCCCCCTCAGTACCTCAGTATTTGATAGGGATAAGAAACTTAAGACATTGTTGTTATTGTTAAGTGCCACCGAGTCGATTCTGACACATAGAGGCCCTCAGTTGGGTTTTCAAGGAGCAGCTGGTGAGCTTGAACCACCAACCTTGCAGTTCAAATGACTTTGCAGTCTGACGCATTAGCCCACAGCACCACACCAGTACTCCAACTTAAGACATTAGCTACCTAAAATAGGGTGGTGGTGGCTATAAAGGCATGAAGTGGCTGGCTTACAGCTTTTCAAAAGGGAGTTTAGTATCAGAGCCAGGAAGGGAAGGTAGAATCCCCAGTGAATAGTTTTCATCTTGTCTAGATGAGTCTGGTCAAAGGAGATGGGGATAGGATTCTTTTGATTCAATAGTGAGTAATTGTTATCATGACTAATTGCAATTGTCACAACTGTAAAGGTAGAAGATATGTAACAAAAAGGGGACAGTAGTCAATCCTACATTCCAGGAACAGAGGACCCTAGGATCATCAGGAGGAAGGGCGTGAGCAGAATATGGGATCCTAACCAGAAGAGTCGTAGTATGGCGCTGTGGGTTAATGCACCAGACTGAAAAGCCATTTGAACTGCAAGGTCGGTGGTTTGAACTGCAAGCTCACCAGCTACTCCTCGGAAACCCTATACAGCGTCACTATGGGTCGGAACCGACTCGTTGGCACTTAACAACAACAATAAACAGAGGAGCAGTGATAGCAGAGACAGAGGCAAAGGTTATGGCATGGAGAAAGGAATTGAGGACTTTAGACTCATGGAAAGAGCAAGGCTGTGTGCTGCCGGGCAGGAGGCAGGCTTGCAAAATGTGTCCTTTGGTTGTTTAAACGATTACATATTCCTGCATGTTTTTGCATACATCAAAAT
>NW_006409125.1:165585-168848 GCF_000296735.1 Chrysochloris asiatica
ACAGGGCGGGGAGGATGGTAGAGTCTCAAGTGAGTAATATCCAACCTGTCTAGGAAGGGCTGATGAAAAGAAATGTAGATGGGTCTCTTGTGATGCAAGGGCGAATAATTGTTATCAGGACTGATTGTGAGGACTGGAAATGTAAAGGCAGATATTTTATAGTAAGGAGGGGAGTGATTAACCTTTCAGTCTAGGAGCAAAGGCCCCTGGGACCATCACTGGAGAAGGGCGGAGATCGGGACCCCACCCAGAGAAGTAGTGAGGCCTGAGATGGAACAGAGAGGATGACATGAAGAGATGGAGTGGCTGAGGACTTGAGATCCAGGGAGGGAAGGGGGCTGTGTGCTGAGGACCGTGGGGGGAGGGGGGCCTGTGGGGTATACCCTTTGGTTAGGTGATGATGCATGGACGGGATGGTAACTATGTCAATGAAACGATGTATGATAAAATGAATGTAAAACTAATGTTCCTCCATGTAAACTAGCACACAATAAAAAATTAAAAAAAAAAAAAGAGGGAATAGAGGCAAATACTTTTGGCTGATGGTGCATAGAGGGGATTGTAATCATTACAACGAGACAAAATATGATAGGATAAGTGCAAAACTGATGTTCTGTCATATAAACTAGCACTCAATTCAAAACAAAAGCTTAAAAAAATAATAAATAAATAAAAAGACCAGGTTTACTGATCAAACAGAGACTGGTGGAACACCAAGACTATGGCTCTTGGTCCTCTTTCAGGTCTGGAACCAAAGTTACCCTCATGGCCCTGTTTTCAGCCAGAAATATAGAAAGGTATATAGCAAGGGGAGAGACAGTGGGCAACAACATGCCATACAATCATTAACCAGTTGAGATCAAAAGAGCATAATTTATACAAACGCAAAGTTCAAAGGGAGTGAGAAAGAAGGAGGAATGGAAACAAGAAACACAGAGAGGAAGAGGAATAAGTAATATATGTTGAAGAGACTGGATATTGAAGGGATGGGATTCATTGAGATGAGACAAAGTATATGATTTGTTGAATGTAAAACTGATGATCTGCTCTGTAAACCTTCACTCAATTCACACACAAAAAAGGCCAATGTTTCCAGTGTAATCAAGGAACCTTGATTTGAGACTCCAGTCACATGACTTGCCCTGGGCAGTGTTTCCTGCCAAGATGGAATCAATGGTGATGCTGGGGAACATTCAGGACCTGAGCTTATCCTTCTCCAACTGAACAAGTGGTTTTTCTCATTTGCTTTTTGTCCTCTTGCTTTCCATACTCAAATGTGCTCAACATCTTGACACATTGGATGGAGAGAGAAGGAAAAGGCTTAAAGTCACCATCCCCATCAACTCAGTGAGATCAATCATCCCTGTGGTGACCTCCAGGCTCCCCAAGATGGTCAGAACTGGATTTGTAATGGAATATTGTGTATCTGCTGAAGTGCCCTGAGTGAGTGTGGGTGAGTCCCTTGGTCACTCTAGTGCCCAATTAGACTTTGACAGTATCTGTTTTCCCCTGTGCTATCTGTTGACCCAACCACAAACTCTCAGGCATATGGCTCACTGTGGTCTCTGTGTGATTTCTCCCTTTATGTGTCTGAGTCTTGTTCTGGCTCCCTACAGTGGGGACACAGCCTTTCAATGTCAATTTTATGCAGGGCTGTGTAGCTATGCAGGGCTGGGAAGAGCAAGTTCTCTTGTCCTGGAAACACTCCAGTCAGGCTACCTGACTAGAAGACAGTCTTAGTGGCAGGTAGTAGTGGGGATATCTCACCAAGTCCATGCCCAAAATATTAAGTCAGTGTTTCCAGGCAGAGATCAAAAGAGAAACCTATCCTTGGTCAAATCTTGTTGGGTCCTAAGGCCCTGTCCTAGTGCACCTGAGAGGATGATTCTGAAAGTTCCTGAGGGAATGCCAAATGAGGATTGAAGAATAACTCAGATAAAGACCTCATCGCTTATATGCACACATTCAATAGCCAAACGAGTTAACCAAAGGAATTAGTTATATCTGCCTCTACAACTTGCATATTGCTCTGATAGGTCCTGTGGTATCTCACCTGCTCACCTTCACTTCCTTCCGTAGGTCTGAAAGGAATTGAACCATGCTTGCTGAGGCCAGGACAGTTTTAGTAGTCCCCCAGGGATTCTGCAAGAAAAGGTTACATTACTTGACTTTGGTTACTCTCTGCCCTTACATACTTCCTGAAGTCACAGACTTCAGTCACGGACCCCCAGGCTGAGGGACTTTAGAAACAGCAGTTATCAGGGCCACCTCCCCTCCAGGTCACAAGGGTCCAGGACAGTGTCTGGTCCTGGGGTTCCAGAGCATGGAAACTTCCTTTACACTCTACATGCGTGGGTCATATATGGACAGCAGAAGACAGAGACACAAACCAACCTGGAGTGGGACATTATATTCATGTAGGTACAGGTGGAACAGAAACAGGTATATGAGCATCAATAGACTGAAGAAGATTAGCTCCAGCACTGGGGTCTTCCTCTTCACAGGAAGGAAGGAGAAAAACAGCAACCAGATATTATCATCTGTGACTTCTGTTTAAGAGACAAGTGAGAGACTGCATAGGTTCAGTATGCAGTGACAAGGGTAAGTGGGTTAGAGGAGGGTGGATATGGTTGAATGGGGTGAACAGGAAGTGGAAAGGGGTAGACAAGTTGGATAGAGTTGTATGGGGTTTGACAAAGAGTGAATAGAGACTTTTAGGGATTTGTAGAATTGGATAGGAACTGAACAGGAAGTGGATTGAGATGTAGGCATGGTAGACAGGGAGTGGATGGAAATGGACAGGTTCAGTGGAGGTATACAGAACATAGTGAAGGTAGTTGTGTGTCTTCAAGTCAGCTCTGATTCAGAGTGACCCTGTGTAGAATTTCTGAAGCTGCAAATCTTTGACAAGAGCAGAAAGCCTCATCTTTCTCCTACAGAGTGACTGTTAGATTTGAACTGCTGACCATGTGCTTGCAACCCAGCTCATAATCCATTACACTATCAGGGCTTCTCATACAGAGAGTGAATGGAGTAAATGAGAACTGGACGACTACTAGACATAGTGGACAAGAAAAGGACCAATGAGCAAGTAGGTGATGTCTAGTGGGTAGGGTGAGTGGGCGTGAAGGAGATACGGGTGGATAGGAAGTGGATCAGGGAGTAGACCAGGTGGCTGATGAGTGGAAAGAGAGTAGAGATTAGGCATCTTGGGAAGAAAGGGTGTGTAAGGGGTGTGGCTAAGGATAGCTGAGAGAGAATGG
>NW_006409125.1:170909-172107 GCF_000296735.1 Chrysochloris asiatica
CACACAGCAGCCTGGAACTCTAGGAGTGACTCCCAGCTCTGGTCTTATCTCAGTAGCTATGGGATAGAGGAGCAGAGAGCATGTCTGACTTTGTTAGGTCTCTGCCCAGCTCTTGATGCCCAGAAGAGATTCACAACCTACTCCCAGAGAACTGGGGTCTTTAACTTAACACCTGCTCAGAGAGGAATTGCCTCAAAGTCATGGACTGAATTTTCCATCTCCACCCAACCCGAGACAACTGGTGCCTGGACAGGTTCTTATGTTCCATGGCCAATCAATCGCCTTCTTGATTGCTCTGTGTTCTATAACTGTAGTCTTTGATTGGTTAACCGTTGAACTGTTTTAACTGCTGCTGTTGGGGCTCACAACATTAACTCAGCTCGTGTGCTGTCTGTCTGGCCTTCAGAGAGGAAAGGGATTTCTGGACAGTAATCAGGGGATTTCTTCATCTCCTTGAGTTTACAGAGCATGTCCAAGAATGACTCCACCCAGGATAGGTTTCAAACCCCTCAGAGTGAGGCGCTGAGTTGATGCCATGCTAGGGACCCTGGACCTGAAGCCCCTTCCCACTCACCTGAAGACGGACTCAGCAGTAGCTACTGATTTACATACCATTGCTGAGTTTCTTGCTGTGATGGTTGACATCGGTAATACATTTGTTGTAGGTGCTACGGTGTTTGGGTTTAATTCCTAAAGTAAGAATTCAGAGGAGCTAACTGTCAGTCTGGAGATGAGGGTCTGTCTGGTGGGGTGTCCTCAGGTTTCCTCCAGGAGAGTAAGTGCTGGTGTGGAGGAGACGACTCACTCCTGGCTACCTCTGTGTGTACTGTAGTTGGGACACAGTCAGCTCTGAGAACTCCGAGACCAAGTCCAGGGCAGACCTAGGTGAAGAGCCTGAAGGAGAGGCCCTGAGGGCACAACCCTGAGCAGCAGCACCCACAGGGACATGGGACAGGCAGCCTCAAGCATGCGGACTTTGGGAAATCTGGGTGCCACGGGAGGTGAAGCTGCTATAGGGTGTCCGGGACTTTTGCTTAGACTTATACCCCACCTAACTCTGCATGAAGACTTTACATTTCAAATCAGTCCTGTTGAGCCCTACTGTGTCCAGAGAACTCCATGGTATTTGGAGACCCCAACTTGGTCAGAATGCACTTCTGATACCAGCCCCCTCCTTTCTGTAGGAAGGAGGGAGGAA
>NW_006409125.1:174950-175848 GCF_000296735.1 Chrysochloris asiatica
TGTGTCAAGGAAACTTGACCTTTGACTGGTCTATCCACTTACTAGAGGCTGGTTCTGAGATTGGGGCAGTGCTAGGGTCGTATCTGTCTATCCTGGCTGCAGTGCAGACCTTCTTGTGCACTCAGCCCCTGGTAAGCATCATGGTGATGGTGGGGACTAGGGATGGTGGCTCTCTTTACTCCTTCCTGAGGTAGTAAATCCACATGACCTACTGACTTCCCACCCAGCATGACAGTTGGAAAACTGTCCACCCAGACACAGGCTCCATCCTCAAAGTTCTGACAGAAACAAAGGCTTCTACCTTGACACCTACCTCAATTGCAAGCAAGTCCTTCGAGGACACAGTTGTGTGCTGAATAAACAGAACGGACAGTTAAGGGATAGAGGTAGGCTATTCAGAGGAATGTCTAAATTCCCCTATTTTAGTAGCACAGGCAAAAAGGCCACAGTGATGCAGAGGGAAGTCCATTTTATTCAGTGCTTTAGAGGGGTGCCTTTCTACAAAAAGCACCTGCTGTAGCGTGACCAGAAACAAAAACATTTCAACAAGGAATGAATGCATGTATGCTTGACTAAACAAATAAAGGTCTGAAACACCCAAAGCAATGAGAATTTTAGGGTAACAAGCTTTAGGACTTGGGTGTGGGTGGGCACAATCTGCACACAACAGAGAAATGAATTGACATGGTGCATTGTTGTCAGGGACCCCGTCCACCATTTATTTCCATGTCTTTCTCTGAGTCTAGACTGAAGGCTCTTATCCCTGGGGAGCTTCTTTTCCAAATACTCTTGGGCCCCATCCTGTTAGAGACACTCTGATTAGAGTCTCTCTTACCCTGATCTCTTTGTTCCACCTTGCCTCCACCCTGATCAGACCCCAGTGTCCAGCACCACAGGC
>NW_006409125.1:177021-179449 GCF_000296735.1 Chrysochloris asiatica
GTACAGGGATCAGTTGGATCAGGAAGCAGTTCTCCTGAAAGTGTTTCATTTCCATCAGGACCTGTGTCCACAAACTTCAGAGAAGGAATGTTGATGGTATTCTCCTGGCTCAGAGACAACTGGGGCCAAAGGGTTCAGGTGGAAGCAAAAACTGTAAACTGATTTGGGACAGAGAGAGTAACACAGGACTTAACAGCAGCTAAGGAACCCTGGTAGTACAGTGGGTTAAACATTGGACTGCTAATCTTAGAGTCTGTGGTTCAAACTCTTTTGGAGAGGGATGAGGCTCTCTCCTTCCATAAAAATTAACAGTCTGAGAAAACCACATGAAGCGGGGTTGCTATATGAGTCAGAATTGAGTAGACAACAGTGAAAATGGTAATAGCATCTGGGGCGGGGATGGGGGTGGGGGTGGGGTGGGGTGGAGTAGCCTAGGAGGGATCATTTGGAACTCACATTACCAGGGAACAGAGGGCATGGTCCTCAAACTCGTTCAGTCAAAGGCACCCTCCCACCCACCCTCCCTAATATGAAAAGAGGCTGCAGGCTCAGACTCATCAATGAAAAGGATACATTGTGTGCAAGAAACTCCAACCAGGTGACTGAATATGCCAAAACTGATGTTGAATGCCAAATCTAGGAGCATCGTCCAGACTACCACCTGACAGGCATGGAGGGGGCAGGACCAGCTGTTTACACTAGGCAGCAGTGCTCCTTCACCCTGCTGGACCTGGATTCCAGGACAAGGCAGGACAATGGGAGCATCAAGTATCTGAAAGACCCCTGCATCTCAGACCCCAATCAAGCCATGGGATCTTACCTGCAGCAACCTGTCCCCCTTGGATTCTGCACATTGGCCCCAACCCCCATGCTGGGAACAAAAGGGCCCAGATCCCACATTGTCTCTGCCTGCAGCTGCCACACCTCGGGGGTCTTAGCCTGTCACCCATACTCCCACAGGCTCTTCTCACTTACCCCAGGTTCACTCCATAATTATTTCCAAGTGCCTTCCACCCATGTTGGTGCATCCTGCACTTAGGGCAGACTAGATCAAAATACCCCCATCATCAAGAAGATATAAAAGGATATATATGAATATTCACCAAAAAATAATTCAAACAATCAAGAGCATATAAAAATGTACGCTCATCAATAAATAAGTACACATGAGATAGAACTTGCTGTCAATCAAATTGACAATTACAATTAGCCCTGAGAATCCATGGATTCTGTACCTGAGAATTCAAGCAACCCCTCAAAATAGGAGAATATAAAGCAATTAAACCATCAAAGAAATGCGAAGAAGGAACCTATAGTGCTATGTAAATATTATTTACCTTGTTTTAGGTATGGCAAGTCTTCAAGAGATAATGTAAACAATATGGGATGGGATGGGGTACTTAGGTTATGGAGTCCTGGTGTGGCGCTGTGGGCTAATGCATCAAACTGCAAATCCATTTGAACTGCAAGGTTGGCAGGTCAAGCTCATCAGCGTCTCCACGGAAACCCTATACAAATTCGCTATGGGTCGGAACCAACTCAATGGCACTTAACAACAACTTAGGTTATATGCAAATTATTTCCCTGTTTATATGGATTTTTGTATGCACAAGGGTCCTGGAACCAGCCCCTGAGGATATCAAGGAAAGATTGTATGGAAAGTGTTTCCGCTGTTATCTGTGGAAGATTTTCTTAGAAGACTTTGTAGCTTTCATCAGTGATGAGCCACTCCTCACCTGGGACCTGCCCACTGGAACTCTGGGGACAGTTCAACACTCCTCCACACCCTCCACATCCCCTCTCCCCACAGCAATCACACATTTCGCATCCCATCCCACCAATCCCTGGGGGTTTCTGAGTCATTTGGTTTCATTTAGTATGTGCACATTTAGTCCTGGATGGACTTTAGGAAGGCCAGAGAGTAAAAGGACCTGATCATAGTCCAGAAGTAAGAAATTGACACAACCTTGTTGATTGCCTCCAGACAGGTCTAGACAACCAGTGCAGGAAGTCACAGGGATCTCTGGTCTTCATTTAGGAGAAGACCTTAGCCAAAGATGGCTGGGAAACCATCCATGTAGGGCTTTGACTGCTCCTGAGAAGGGTGTGACCCTCAATTGCTGAGTGGGTTTCCCAGGGGACCCAGATCACTATATATGTATCCCTCAGGAAGCTGCCAGTGCAAACACAGGAGAATTTGGATCTCTTCCCCAGACCTTGGGGTCTGCTCTGGTCACTCAGGAAAGAGCTGAGCATGGGGTTCAGGGAGCAGCTGTACCTAGGAAACATCTTGAAATCTGCTACTATGTCCCAGGAGGTAAAGCGCCATTTTAAACCTCTTCCGGATTGAGTAATACCAGTCAGGCGAAGACTTCCTGCCCCTTACAACTGCTTCTGTTTTGGGGGCATATTCAGGAGTTATCTGTGG
>NW_006409125.1:179806-185291 GCF_000296735.1 Chrysochloris asiatica
CCAATAAAAGAACAAAGTGTACCCCAGTCCTATCGATTAAAGAGGAATAACAAGCAGTAGTAGGTGGGAAAGTAGCTTAGATTTTCAGTTTGTGGGTTCTGAATCTATTATAAAGACAAGATGTATTCTGGAAATTTGACAAATTATTGTCCTTACCTCAATCATCACTACCACAGTCACAGATATTGCCAAGATGAGTTTGTTGTTATAACCATATCCTGGAACTTCTTTTGTGAGCTGAAAAAAACAGGAGGAATAAAACCACTTTTTTTTTAAGAACAGTGAGATTCAAAGGCTAACTGTTCTGTGTTCAGAACTCAATGCTTCTGGCTGATTCTAGCTTATAGGTTCATCAAGAACATACACATTTAATAATCTTACTTTTAAGCATTCTTCTTGTATAATAATGATAAGTCATTTTCTTGCCTACACTAGGAATACAGGCACCATTCTCTCAATAAGTAAAGTAGGGAGTGACTATGTTAGCTAAAGCAATTTGTTAGGATCGGATATGGAGTAGGAGCTTGACTACTCCAAAGGCATGTCCTGACTGCTGATGGAACAGTCTGGGTTCTGTTACCAGAATTGTCCTCACCTCACTCGACTTCTGCTCTTTTTGCTCACTTTGGACTTCTTGTGCTCTCATTGATTTAATTACCAGTTTTCCATCAGTCTGTATCCCAGTCTGCTTTTGGTACCTTTACATTGTGCTGCTCACTGAGAAGCTTCATCAGGAGGCCTGTTCTGGAGATGAGCTTGGCACAGGCTATGTGTACATGGGGTTCAGAGCAGTCCATTTTCAAAGTCCGGATCACATGAGAAATGAGCCTTCTCACATCACTGTTGGGGATGAGGGACCGCAACTGCTGGTTTAAATTGATTTCAAATTGATCACCTGGGGATAAGAGCAATGGGAGAGAGGAGCCTTCGAGCTTGGAGGGTAAGTCAGTGCCCATGTTATGGTATTCCCATTGTGTTTCATTGGTTTGTTTAACAGTTGGCATTAAGTTGTCAGCAGTCACAGCAGAATCTGCAGTGGAAGGATCCTTATGGGCAAACATTTCAGGGGTAGTCTCATCCGGCACAGTAGCATTGTGGATAGTAGTGTTTTCTGCAGGTTCTGAAAAAAGTAATTCTGGAAAGGGATTTTCTGGAGAACTCAGGCCTCCTGAAGATGATAACACTTCTTGCGGAGGGGAATTTATGAGGCTCCTCAATGCAGGGAAAGCAGGTCTCTTTCTAAGCATGAGCTTATGGAGGGAACCTCTTTTATGAACCTTCGACTTGGTTTGACCTTTGGTCTTCTATGAACCATACGCAAGTGAGATTTATGGAAGATGTAATGTTTTCCAGAATGTGATACTTCTTTAGGAACCTCCATATTCTGAATTCTAGCATTTGCATCTTCTAAAACAAAAATGGTGTAAGTCAAGTCTCTTGATTAGTTTCTAACTTCAAGTGGGGCTTTTGTAGGAGGCAAGGTGAAAGGCATGCCCTTTGAGTATTGTTTCAGGAGACAAGAATGGTCCTTGATGAATGATGGCTCTGTGTTGAAGGAGACTTCCCCTAATTTCCCCGGCCTCCATACCTGATTCAGTTGCTCCAGTCCCCTCGATGCTGGCCTCCTGAGCCTTCAGGGGGCCGTTCTCCACAAATGACTTGGCCCTCTGTTTCCTCTTGATTTTATCGTATTCAATTGTTTTGAATTCAACTTCATGCCCTTTGGCCTCTTGAGGACTCTGTTTACCCTCTGCAGTCTTTTCCTATCACCTGTTGTCTGGATCTTTGCCCGTTGGTTGCCCTGGGGCTGTAAGACAGGAGCATCACCTGGGTGAAGACAATGAACCAGGGCAGCAGGTCAAGACAGGCCCCTGGCTGTAAGGATGAAATGCCCTGGAGGACGTAGGAAAAGTGCTTGCCCTTCTGATTTCTCCACCAGATCTGGATATGGATGACTCTGGGCTTGACCATGCTCCAGTGTTGGTGTTGGCTCTTGAATTGGAAGATGAAAAATTTGGAGCACCATGACTACGTTTTCTTACTTTTCCAACACCTGAACATGGTTCCTCACCACGAAACACAATATCAAGTTTTCCACCCTGTAATCCTCTACACAGAGCTCTCAACCAGGAGTGAAGCATGAGATTACTGTGATCTCTGGCACAGTCCCAGCCTTGGGATCCCCCTAAGTTACCTCTGCCCCACGTCAATCTGACGAGGTCACATGCAGACACACCCACACATCCTCACTAAGGAGCTCTGTGTCAGTGTCCTGTGGCTCCTCCATCTTTGTCAGGAGAATGTGCATTTGATGGTCCAATCCTGACATGAGCATATTTCCTCCTCTCAGGCAATCTGCAGGCTTCTTAATCTTGGCAAAGCCTGGCTTTTCACAGAAACCTTTACTGTAGATGTGTACCCAGTTGCCAGAGATGCAGAAGATGGATGTAGGGATTTGCGGAGAGAAGCATGGTTCATAATTGACCTTTCATTCCATATTGTCCACCCAGGGCATGCCTGAACATGGCCTTACCCTTCCAATCAGACTTCCTAGAATTCTCTTGCTACTGGCAGGTCTGGTCCCATCCTTGCGCAAACATCTGAACAAAGGGAGTTCTGCATCAATAGTCTTACTAATTTTTCCTTCCTTAGAAAGCCAGAAATAAGACCCTGTGTGTCACCTGGTTTCTCCCTATGGGAGATTCATCTCTGTGGGCAGGGAGGAGAGTTTCTGTATGTCTACCTTACAGTCTAGCACACTAGATGCTCCAGGAACACCTGGCACTGAGGAACATGGACTCCATCCTCCCCACTAGCCTGCCTAGGTCCTGAGCTTGGTAGCCAGAATAATTTCTGAGTCTCACTCAGAGCTCAGTCTAGGCCCTCTCCTCCCAGTGACACTGTTCTCCTGAGAAACAGGGGTGACACATGCAGCTCAGTGCCCACAACAAGGAAGGGATGAGTGACAGGTGTTTCTCTCCAACTCTTCCTTTAAGCCATCAATTTGGGAGGGATCATGCAGAGGTGAAAGTGGGCTGTGGATGCTTATTCTACCAGGGACTGCCTGAACCCCAAGATTTGCTCTTATTCCTCAAAACATCTTTCTGTGACTGCTTTATTCCTGTACGGGACACCCAGAGGACAATCTTCCAGGGTGATGTTGATCTGAGGACCTGGGATGCACACAGCCACAGAACAGACATAATTCCCCACAGTCCACAGCCTAATATAAACACAAGAATCCCAACTTCTCACTCACACTTTGAGATGCTCCACAGGTCCGAGGTCCAGGGCAGACTGAGGATAGTTCTGTCCACACCTGGAGGAGACATGAGGGTGTACAATCTCAGGAGTTCTGAGCTCCACCTGCTAAGAAGGCTGCTGTTTGTGTGTGAGTCCCGATTAGAATGGAGCCTAGAAAAGCAGGACTGTCTGCCTGCTTGTTCACTGAATGCTACCCAGGGCCTACAGCAGTGTCTGCATCAGTGGGGGCCTAGGAATGATTGCTACAGGCATGAACCCAAATGGTAACTTCCCTAATATCTATGTGTCCTGCAAACCCTTTGTCATCTCTCAGGGTTGTTTGTTCTGGCTACAGAAAGAGGAGACACCTCTGGAAGTACACTGAGCCCTCGTTACTCATGGCAAACAGGTTTTTGTTGAAGGACAGGCAATAAGTAAGTGTGGTCCACACACCTTCTTCATGGAAGAAAGAGAAACTCAAACTGTGAACACCCCAAGATCAGGGGACACATTTTCAGGACTTGTTTCACAGGGTTCTGACAGTCATTCTGGCTGCTTTGTTCCTTTCTCTCCCCATTTCTCAGAGGAACAAACTGAGGCTCAGCGATGTGAAAGGACACCTCATTGGTAGGGACAGAGTCTCAAGGTGCTGTGGGGGACAGGACACTCACCACAGGAGGGAGGGGCACAGCACCTCCTGGGTGATTTTAAAGCTCCGGTATGTTACCACAAATGTATCCATGGAGAAGTGGTCACTCTCCAGGTAGGTGCCTTGATGGATCACTACAAACTCCTCCTGTCTACAAGTATGGATGTTTTGAAGCTAGGCATTCTCATTGATTCCATGGTAAAATACACAGATATCCTACAATACACAGAGGAGGGACATATTGTCATAGGTCACCCCATGACACATGAGCAAAATCAGAAATAAAGCTTCTGGAAGGATCAGCGTGATATCGAGGAGGTGTGGTAGAAACCCACTTCAGATCATAATCTGGTAATGCGGACTGAGCTTTTAGTGAGTCCCCTGTTCACAGGAGAACAGTTTCAGTGGGAAGAGAGGCCTTCGTGAGTGCTGAGACCCAGGCAACTTGGTGGCTACAAAGCTGAAGGTCTGGGTAGACCAGTAACAATGGGCAAGAGGCGGTGTCCCAATCTGCAGATACAGAGCCACCCCAGCCTGCTGATCAGGTGTACCCCATGCTATACACGGGGAGCAATCCAGCTGTTGCTCTGGAGCTGCCATGATGTTGCTCAGGAGGTTCCTCAAATCAACATTTTGAAGCAGCTACGGAGTTGTAAATGTGGTCTCAGAAGGGCTGTTGATTTGCTGTCAGGGAGGACTAATTACAGAGATCTTCCCAGGGCTATGGACCAGGAGCCTCCACTGGCTGTAAATCAGGAGCTTCACCTCGATGTACACGATGAGCATCCTGTGCTGGAGATCCATGCGGATGGTCAAGAGAGACCTCACTCTGTAGGTCATTGACTGCCCTTTGGGACGTCGGGCACTTAAGTGGAGTTCCAGTACCTGGACCAGACCAGGAGAAGGGTGGTCCTGGACTACCTCCAGCTCCGGTGTTGGTGTTGGCTCTGGAGTTGGAAGAGGGAACAGTGGAGACCATGAGCTTTTCTTCACGCCTGTTCAACACCTGCCAACATTCCATCTCCATGAAGAATCCTCCAAAGATTTCCACAGCAGTGTGGCACTTGAGGATAAGCACTTGACTTCAGAGGCAGTTAGAAACAGAAGGCCTATGGTTCACACTCACCAGGAGCTCCTAGAATTCCTTATACAGGTTTTTATGAGCGTGAATTGACTCGATGGCACTTAATATCAACAAGAAGTCTTTACATAGAACACACATCAACCAGTAGTGGAAGATGAGGTTACCTGAGTTCAGGACCAATGGCTGCTATGCGGTCTTCCCCAGCTACTGGTGCCCCATACTTCTCTCACAAGCTCACATGCAGGCCAGTGTGTCATCCTCACCTTCATACTCTCCCTCGGTGTCCTTCAGGCCAGTAAGCTGAGATAGGAGATTGACGACATGCCTCCACAGCTCAGAACTCGGCTGGTTGGTTCTGAGGAACTCCTCTAGCTCCTTCAGAGTGGTGAAGGGCAGGGGCTGATCAAAGTCTTCCCTGTAGTTGTTGAACCAACTTGTCAAGATGTAGGAGATGGCTCTAGGGAATTGGGGACAAACCCAGAGTCAGAAAACAGGCCTTTCCTTCCATA
>NW_006409125.1:185937-192790 GCF_000296735.1 Chrysochloris asiatica
ACATCTCTCTGTAACTGCTGTCATCCTGTTGGGGATGCCATGAGCTCATTCCCTCAGGGAGATCTAGGTGTGAGTACCTGGGGTCATTCCAGGCCCAGAAGGATATAATTCCTCACAGGTCCCACCCTTCTAAAAATACAGGAAACCCTTCTTGTCCTCCCAGACTTGACTCACTCTCTAAGAGGATCTTCAGGTCTGATGTCCTCAGCTGTCCCAGGACAGTCATGTCTGTAACTAAAGGAGACATAAGCGTGTCACTCACATGCACTGGGGGCTCCACCTGCTTAAGAAGACTGGTGCTTCTGTCTGAGTCCTGACTAGAATGGAGGACACGAAGGCTCCTGTCTCCTACTAAACTGAATGATGCACAGGCCTACAAAGGGTCTATAAAAGCGGGAGCTGACAGATGATTGTAATGTGTAGGAACACAAACAGCACCTTACACAACATCAAAGTGACCAGGGGGAGCTCTGTCAGCCCTCAGTATTGCGTGTTCTGGGTACTGCAATCACAAGGCACCTCTAGAAGGACTCCGAACTCTCTTTAGCCATGGGGAATAGGTTTGTTCCTGGTCACATGGTCAATAAGGGATAGGACAGAGAGCTTCTTCATGGAGGAGGGGAAAACACCAACTGTGAACAGCCCACCCTCTCCAACAATCTGCAGCTTTGGGGATACATGTTACATCATCATCTCTGAGGGTTCTGACCATCATTCGGACACTTAGTGCTCTTACCTCCCCATATCATAGAAGAACAAACAGAAGCTTAAAGATGTGAAAGGCCACATCACTGGTAGTTGGCAGAGTCCCACTGGGCTGTGGAGGACAGGCCACTCACCTTTTTAGCAAACTTCTGTATGTGTCTAGGAATGCATTGATATGTAACAGGTCCCCCTTCAGGTACGTGTCTGGTAGTCTCTCCACCAACTCTACCAGAGTCCCTGCTTTTGATGGTTCTAACCATGGACGGCTCATCAATTTCTTGCTTCGATCCACAAGCACACTAGGATGGAGAGAGGAGGGGCCTACTGTCATAGACAACCCAATGACGCCCCTGGAAATCAGAGGGAAAACCATGGGAAGGAAGAGTGCCAGTCAGGCCATTTCGGATCCCGTTGTGGGGACAGCGTGCCACACACTTACACAGAGCCTGTAACAGCACTTTCTGGGGTGAGGGGATAAATGGGCCCATCCTCACAGATGTCTTCCTCCGGGATCTGTAAAGACATTGAGGGGTGGTCAGCCAAATAGGAATCAGGACCCTGAGAACCACCTCCTTGCTCTCAACTGGGCTTCAGAGAATTCACAAGGTTGTATTCTTCACCAGGTGGTGGAAGGACTGGTTTGACGCAGCATCATGTAGTCCAGACCAAGTCCACTGACCACAGGCAAAATAACATCTTCTGAGTCTGGCAGTAGGATCTGGAAGGAGCTGACTCAGCACAGGTTCACCAGGGTTCCTGCAGGGCCAGAGGCTAAGACAAGAGCTGATTGCCTGACATATGGCCAGCTGGGACTGAGCTATGATCCAGAGGAGCATTATGCTTTGTGTGTGATCTCCAGATTGTCCCTCTCTATATCCTGGTCTATATTGGGACCACTTAGGACCCATCATCCTATGGGGTCAGGGTTTAGAGGTAGAGACATGATGCATGTCTCCACCTGTGCCACACTGATCTCAAGGCACCGAACTGAAGGAGTAACTGACCCACCACCCTGTCCGGGTCTTCCTCAGCCATGTGACCACAGTAATGATGAGGGACAAGGAGATGGGGACAGGTTGCCCTCAGAGATGGTCCGTCCTGAAGCCGTATTGATGACGGACAAGGAGATGGGGACAGGTTGCCCTCAGAGATGGTCCGTCCTGAAGCAGCAACAGCAGCCTCATTGTCATCAACCTCCTCATCACCTTGCCTCTCCCACGTGTGCCCAGATCATGTGAGCCCCGCTTTCCTGATCCCAAATGGACAGTGTCTCATCCAACAGCTTTCTGCACCACGGGTTCTATCCTCTAATCCTCCCTGTCCTTATTCCCAGGGACCCAATAAGGACAAGAGCTACAAGGGCTTGGTTGTGCTGTGACAGGAAAAGGGGTGTGGGGCTGCCCAGGTGGGATCACAGTGTGGCCTTGCCTCCTGCTATGGGTCACCCTTTGTTACCGTTAGCTTCTTGTAGGTCAAATGCTGGTGGCGTCGATGGTGGACGCTAAGGCTATGTCTCATCCTACTAAAAAAGGAAGACTTTTAAAATTTGTTACCATCAGATACATGTGAAGAAGAGAAACAAAAAGCAAACATTTTTCCTCTTAGAGAGTCAGCCACTCAAATGAGCTTTACTGGCTGTTTTCTCCAGAACGTGGTGCCTGATGACCAGGGTTCCAAGTTCTGTGCATTGCATCACCAAGGAAGTGATGTCATATCCTGTGTCTCCTGACCTAGGCTTGAACTCTCATAAGACCTCATTCAAATCCCCTCTGGCTGCTGAATGCTCAGCGCTCCCCATGCCATCTACCTAAGTGTATACAGTGACAACATCACACACCACCATAGTGATTTGGTGAAAGCCTGGTGTAGCAGCTTTGAGCAGACAGAGCTGGCCAGACTCAAATTTATCCTCTGTTCACTCTTGGGCCTTGAACAAGGGATTGTGTTTCTGATTCTCCCCAGTCTCCCCACCTCTAGAAAGCATCATGCTGGCATCTTGGTCTGCAGATCAATGTGAGATAGCAAATATAAATGTATCCATCGGTATCACACAAAGCTAATACATGTATTGAGAAACGAAAGTATTTCAAGCAAGAATTGGAATCTACATGTTGTGTTAAGGGAAATCATTTTGGTTCAAACTCATAGGGACCCTATGCATGATAGACCCAAACACTGTGATTCATCCTGGTCTCACCGCTGAACATAATGGCCAGCGATGAAAATGCATCCTGTTGGGGATCGTCCTCTTTCACACTGAACTTCCATTTTTCCAAGCATGCTGTCCCTCTCGCGGTACTGGTTCCTTCTGGGAATATGTCCAAAGTACCTGTCATTATGTCTCACGTCCTTGTTTCTAAGAAGCATACTGCCTTGAATTCTGCCAAGACAGACTTGTTGGTTCTCTAGCAGTCAATGGCACTTTCAATATTCCTCACCAACATCATAATTCAAAAGAAAAGATCCTCCTATAGTCTTCATTACTCATTTGCCCTCTTTACATGCACATCAGGCAATTAAAAATACCATGACTTGATTCAGGCATGCATTGTTCCTCAAACAGGTGTCTTTGTTCTTGAACACTTCCAAGAAGTCTTTTGCAAAAGACTTTGCAATGAAAGATTACCTTATTCACTGCTAAGTTTCAAATGCATATGAAGGAATTGATAATATGATGACTTAGTCATTAAATTTATCTTTTTTGCCCTTGAACACTTACAAAGGTCTTCTGTAGCACAGTGACAAAATATCTCATTTGATTTCCATGAACACTGATCATGGATTCCAGCCAAGGGAGGACTTTGATCAATTTAATCTTTTCTCCCTCTTTCATGATGTTAGTTATTTGATCCATGGTGAGCACTTTTGTTGATTTTTAAATTGATTATTTCAAGTCCTCTTTGCTTACAGTCAGCCAGGTATGCCATCTGAATATCTCAGCTTCTTAACAACTCTTTCTCCAATCCTGTCCCGACTTTCTTCATCATACCATGCAGCTCCTCAGCTTCTCTTTTCAGTATGCAGATTGAGCAAGTACCTTCCAAGGGTACAAGCTTCACACACTTTTCCTGATTTTAAATCATTCAGTATCCCCTTCTTCTGTTCAAACGACTCCTTCTAGTCTTGACCTACTTAAAGATTCTCATGAGCATCAGTAAGTGTTTGAAAATATTCACTCTTCAAGATGTTATCCAAGGATCAATTCATCCAAGATGCCTAAAGAAAAGAAGGCCGAGGGTAGGAAGGTGGAGCCAGCGCCTGCTGTTATCACAAAGCCAGAGGTCAAGAATGTAGTGAACCCCCTGATTGAGAAAAGGCCCAAAGTTTGGGAAACCTAACTCAAAAGGGACCTCACTGCTTTGTCAAATGGCCCAACTACATCTGGCTGCGGAGGCAATGGACTATCCTCCACAAAGAGCTGAAAGTGCCCCCTGCCATTAACTAGTTAACCCATGACTTGGAGGGCCAGACAGACACTCAGCTACTGACGCGTCCCACAAATACAGGCCTGAGATGAAGCAGGAGAAGAAAATGAAGGAGGACGAGCCGTGGGCCACAGCTCAAAAGAAGGCTGCTTGCAAAGGAGATGTCCCCACCAAGAGGTCTGCGTTGTGAGCCGGGGTCAACACTGTCTCCACTCTGGAGGAGAACAAGAAGACACAGATGGTGGTGATCACATAGGACATGAAACCCATTGATCTGGTTGTCTTCCCCGGCCTTTTATTGTAAAATGGGTGTTCGCCACCTCATCATTATGGTCAAGGCCCAACATGGATGACAGGTCCACAAAAAGACCTGTACCACTGTGGCCTTAACACAGGTGAAGTCGGAAGACAAAGGATCTCTGAGAAGTTGGTGGAAGCCATCTGCACCAATTACAATGACAGATGCACGAGATCTGACATCACTGCGGAGGCAACTTACTAGGCCCCAAATCGGTGTCTTGCTTCACTAAGTTGGAAAAGACAAAGGTCAAAGAACTGGCTACCAAATTATGCTACTCTATGTGGCTTGTTTCTCTGTACATACAAATAAATTCCTTCTTCAGCTTAAAAAAGAAAAAAGTGATGTTACCCGTAGTAGTTTATGATGATCCACATAGTTGAAAGCCATCGAATAGTCAATCAAGCGCAAGTAAACAGCTTTCTGGTATTCTCTGCCTTCAGCTAAGTTCCAAGTGCCATCAGGAATGTTATGTCTGTTTACATATTCTCTTCTGAATCCAGCTGCTATTTCGGGCAGTTCCCTATTGATGTACTGCTTCAATCCTTTTGCAATGTTCTTCAACCAAATTTGACGTGGGTCTGATATTGATAAAGTTGGACGGTTTCTACATTCTGTTGTGTCACCTTTCATTGGAAGGGTCAAAATATGGATCTATTCTGATGGGTGGCCAGGTAGCTGTCTTCCAAATTCCTTGACCCTGGTGAGGAAGCTCCTCCAGGGATGCATCAATTATTCCCTTAATTCTTGGAAACTTGATTTTGTAAATTCCTTCAGTACTGCCTGGACTTTTTCTTTCAGTATAATTGGTGCTTGTTCATATGATACTTCTTGAAATTATTCGACATCAAATAATGCTTTTGTGTAGAATTAGCCTCTGTATTCCGTCCATCTTTAGATTTTTCTAGTTTCATTCAGTACTTTGATCACAGAATCCTTCAATGTTGTAAACTTATGCTTGATTTTTTTCTTTGGTTTAGAAATGACATGTGCTTCTTTTGCATTTTTAACTACAGGTCTTTGCTCATTTTTTTATGAAGCTTGACTGTCTTCTGGAGGTCCCCTCAGAAAATTTGTCTTCAACATTTTGATGTCACCGTTTCTTTCAGTCACTTTAGCTGATCTGAGCTCAAGGGCAAGATTCAAAGTCTCTTCTGACAGCGTTTGGGACCTTGATTTTACTTCCCTATTGTTTTAATGACTTTTTGCTTTCTTCATGTATGATGTTTTGGTTATCATCCCACAACTCTGCTGGTCTTTGGTCATTGGTCTCTAATGCATGAAATCTTTTCCTGAGATGGTCTCTAAGTCCAGTTGTGATGTACTCAAGGTCAATATGAAATTATATGGAGCATTATAAAGCAAAAATATCAACATATGAACCAACTGTTCCTCTTAACATATCCTCCATCGAGATATATATTTGTGAGGGAGGCATTTCCATCTCTCTAACCCTTTCCCATGTGTAATCTTGATGTGGCACTGTGGTATAAAGCATGGGAACACAGGGTCAGTTTAAAGCACAAGTTCATGGGTTCAGATTCACCAACCGCTCCTTGGAAACCTTATTCAGGGTGGCTATTAGAGGCCACTGACTGGACACCACTTAACAACAACCACCCTTCTCCACAGCAGACTGGTAGCATTTCAGGGTAATCATTGAGCTGTAAACCACAAGGATGGTAGTTCAAACCCACCAGTCATTCTGAGGAAGGAAAAAAATGCTGTGAACTCTGTATATATTTAGTCTCTAAGACCATAAGAAGTCCCACTGTGTTCTGAAGAGTTGCTATGAGTCAGGATCTACTAGAGGACAGTGTTTTGGGGTTGGGATTGAGGTTGGGTGAATGGCTACAGAATGAAGAAATGACTACAGGACTGTTACTGTACATAATCATGAAGGTGGCACAGGACCAGACACCATCTTGTACCAATTTGATGTCAGGAGCTCATGAGTTGGCGCTGGCCTAACAGCAAGTACACAACATTAGTCCACCTACTAAAGCATCCACATTCATCCTACCCCCAAGCCTTTCCTAGAGAAATACTAATGAAAGCTCTGTCTTTGTTCATCTGGCATCCAAAGACATAAATGATCCATTGGTAAACATGACGTCTGTTTCACTGCGCAGCTTTAAGCTCTAAGACAATAGTCAAATGGTATTTGATCTTTTTTTTTTTTTTTTTAAAGAACCCATCTTCTCATATACCTTATAGGCAAGAGATAAGATGCATTTCAGAGGTTTCTATCACTGAAAATTATATTGAGTGCTTTCAGTAGGCTTGGTACTTTTCTAAGGCTTAGGGATAATAACACTGAAATGAATGTGTATCCTCCATTATGGGCATCTGAGGACAGTATCTATGACTATCTGACATTCCTGAGTCAAGCCATGTTGTTGTTTTTGTTGTTGTCAGGTGCCAT
>NW_006409125.1:194075-199476 GCF_000296735.1 Chrysochloris asiatica
TCCATTGATAAGAATGTTGTTTATTGGTCCAGTGGTGAGGATTTTTGTTTTCCTGACATTGAGATGCAACCCATACTGAAGGCTGTGTTCTTTGATCTTCATCAGTAAATGTTTCAAGTCCTCTTCACTTTCAGCCATAGTGAAAAGCAATTTCAACTTCCTGCACAGTCAACTTGCCAGGGCCTCAGAGACCCCAGAAGCCTCAGTGTTTTCATGAAGCCAGAGAATTTAATGGGAACTGGCAGAAAGGAGGGATATAATGGTAACTAGAAGGCAAGAGGGATTGTGAATGCTACTATGCATGCAAAGTTTTATATGCAGGATAGCTCAATTTTGGGATCCAGCATCTAAGGCATCCCATGAGAGTTGAAACATTTCCATAGTTGAAGACAGAGCAAGTGTACTTTTTTTAAAGGTACCTTTTGAAATTAGAAATATTACCAAGTAGCTAAGTGGGAGACACATTTTCCGTAGGATGATGGGAAGAGAGGCCAATATACAAGAAGACAGAGGTTGGCAGAAGAGTGATGAAGACAAATGAAGTCACAGGGAGGTATGCATGCACTAAAGGGGACAGTTGTAAATAATGATATGTACAGAACATTGAAATAAGAGTATTCTTTGAATATATTTATGGAGAAAGAGACAGGCAGAATCGGTATGGGATGAAGAGTGAGACATAGTCTAGCTCCACGGAGTCTTCTATGAATGCATATTTATTAATGGCAAGTGGATACAACCCTGGTTCTCACCTTTCCTGATTCTAAACTTGGCCGTATACCCTACCCCCATTCTTTTCATTTCATTGCAATGATCACAATCCCCTGCATGCATCAGCAAACAACAAAAGGGTACACCCTGCACGCCCACCCCTGGCCATCAGCACATAGCTCCTCTCTCTGCCTGAGTCTAAAGTCCCCAGCCACTCCTTCTTTCCATGTCATCATCTCTGTCTGCATTTCTGGTGTCACTGCTTCTCTGGATAGGGTCTCACACTAAGCTTTTGAGGAGAGGTTGTCTAGACTGGAAGAAATGCCCAGAAATGAGCCTCTTAACCTCCCTAATAAACCGCATGCCTATGAGTATGGTGTCTGAGTGCTGTTTGACCACCGTAAGGAATTACTAACCCTTAGCTGAGTAGAGTGTATCATGGGAAGAATGGTTAGTTCCGTTTTTTTGTAAGCACAAGTATTGTATGGTCTTTCATTTATAATAAGAATAGATAGCTATAGAGAGACCAATGTTCACTGCTGGTTACCCAGAGAAGCAGGAGGGAAAAGGAAGTTCACCATTGTTGTTGCTGTTGTTTGGTGCTATAGAGTCAGTTCCAACTCATAGTGACCTCTGTACAACAGACCCAAACACTGCCCCGTGCTGCACTCATTGCTGCTGTCATGAATCAATACATTTCCCTGGGGGTCTTCCTCTTTCTTTGCTGACCCTCCTACACTGTACGACGCACAATGTCCTTCTCCAAGAACTGGTCCTTTCCTGATAATATGTCCAAAATATGAGAGGCAAAGTCTCATCATACAAGAGACCAACAAAGACCTGACTGTTCTTGTGACAGCGCATAATAACCTCAGTATTCTTCTCCAACACCATTACTCAAATGCCTCAATTCTCCACAGTTCTCCTTATTCACTGTCCAACTTTCGCATGCATATGAGGTCATTGAAAATACTAAGGCTTGGATCAGGTGTACCTAAGTTGTCAGAGTGATAGCTTTGCTTTTGAACACTTTAAAGAAGAGAAAGACCAAAGTTCATTGGTGGTTACCCAGAAGGGAGGAGGGGGGAGGAAGTATGTTGTGGAGACGTGTTACTTTTGGTGATGAGAAAAGTGTTACAGAATGTGGGTGTGGTGAGCACAGCACACAAAAGTAAAAGCGAGTGTTTGAGCATATACAAGGGAGGAGGGGGGCAACAAGTCCATGGAAAAATGGAATTGAAAGAAAATGGACTTTTTTTTCCATGAACCCACAGAAGGATCTCTGTTTTTAAGTGCTGTTGAGTCCATTCTGACACATAGCAACCCTGTATAGGGTTTGCAAGGAGTGGCTGGTCGGTTTGAACTTCTGACCTTGTGGTTAGCAGTCCAGTGCTCATCCTATCGAACTACACCAGGAATGCAAAAGTATTGATTGCTGTCAAGTGTCGAGTTGGTTCTGACTCATAGTCATCCTGTGTAGGATTTCTGAGGAGCAGTCGGTAGGTTTGAACTGCAGACCCTGTGATTCATAGCCCAGTGCTGATCCTACAGTGCCATACCAGGAGTCCTAGAAGTATTGATTGTTGTTGTGCAGTCCTGTCAGTTCAGTTTCCTTTCATAGAGACTCTATATAGGGTTTCCAAGGAGCAACTGGTGAGTCTAAACCAGCAAACATGTGGCTCATAACAACACTGTAACCGAGTAGCTGCTAGTGAATTTGAACCACCGACCTTGTGCTACAAACTGACCTTATAGTCAAGTGCTTATCCTACATTGCCACACCCAGACTCCTTCCTATAGTTACTGTTGTTGTTGTTAAGTACCATCAAGTCGGTTCCAACTCACAGTGACCCTGTATAGGGTTTCTGAGAAGCAGCTGATGAGCTTGAACCACCAACCTAGTGGTTCAAACTGACTTTGCAGTCCAGCGCTTTAACCCACAGCACCACACCAGGACTTCCATAGTTACTATTGTTGTTATTGTTAAGTGCCATTGAGTCAATTATGACCCATAGTGACCCTGTATAGGGTTTCCGAGGAGCAGCTGGTGAGTTTGAACCAACAACCTTGAAGCTCAAATGGCTTTGCCGTCTGGCGCATTAGCCGACAGCGCTTTTAGGGAGATTCAGATTCAAACCACACTGAGATACCACTTCACCCACCACGATGATGATGCCATGGACCGATTGTGTCCACCATAAAATATTTGTCAGTTTGTCTGCACTACAATTTTCATTGACTTGGCAATGACAGAATGTTGCAATCATCCTCCATGATGAGATATGATGTGATCAAACCCTGATCTAATGTTAAGGGGGTTAGGGTGGGATGCAAATCCCTTAGTCTGGTCGCAGGTCTGATCCAATGTAAGGAAAGTTCCCTAGGGTATGGCTTGCATCACCTTTTATCTTACAAGAAATAAAAGGAGAGACAAACAAGCAGAGAGAGAAGGCCTCAGGGCCAGCAAGAGAGAAGAGCAGGAAGCAGAGCATGTTCCTTTGTACCTAGGATCACTGTGCTGAGAACGTCCTAGGTCTAGGGGAAGATTTAGGTCAAGGCAAATGGTAGCTCCAAAGAATGGTGGATCCCTAGACTATGAAAGAAGACAAGGATCTTTCCTCAGAGCTGACACAGAGAGAAACCTAAATTTGAACTTCTAGTCTTCTAAACTATGAGAGAATAAATATCCTTTTATTACATACTCAACCACTAAGGGTATTTTTCTAATAAAAACACTAGATAACTAAGATTGCTAAGAGAAAAGAAAAGAAAAAAATGGCTCTAGGAAATAAATAATGAATAACGGAAGTGTGGAAAGATTGAAATTTTTCCCCACTGCTGGTGGTGATGCAAACTTTTACAGCCGATATGGAAAACAGGTCGACTTTCCCTCAAAGAGCTCCATACAGATCTAATACATGACCCAGAAACTCCACTTATGGGTATGTATCTTCCCATTCCTGCTGACCTCCTTTTAACTTCCCTCCATTTCCTCGACAGTTTACAGCACTGACCCCTAAAACCTGCAAATTCTCCCCTGGGAGGTTTTGAACCCTTCAAAGTCCCTTTAAAAACTGCAGTTTTGAATACAGAATCAGGATATTGCTGCTGCACGCAAACTCCAACAGCCCTATGTCTGGGAACAAGAAACCATCAGGAAGAGGCTGCTGGCACTGTTGGTGACCTTGTGCGAAACATGAGTCCTGAACTTTACGCAGGAGCACAGGCCACATGACAGTGACCATGTCTGCTGAGTATATTTAGATGTCCTTTTGTGTGAAGGAAAAACGACCTTCCTCTGTAGAAGAGGCTTGGGATAACTGCTATGATCTGTAACCGTCCCTAGTATGTACATTCTGAGGGAGGTGAGGAATAGGGCTGCATTAGTCTTGCAGAACGTTGCTCCCCTACTTTATGGCTGACAGAAAGGATCACCCAAACCTTGGGACTCTTCAGGGGACTACCTTTGGGGAAGAATGAATTCCGAAGGCAGCAGCAGGGGCTGTGTCTCCAGGAAGCTCTCCGCCTCCATCTCCATGTGTCCACCATTGTTGCCTGGACCTTTTTCCAGATAGAAGCTCTGGGGAGTCCTGCTAACCGTATCAGTGAATCCTGTAAGAAAGAAATTACAAAGGAGGAAGGAGCAGGACCTATATTGGCTATGAAGTTCCATGTTGAGCCTCGTAAGCCATAGGTCACATGACCCAGGCTCCTTGGCTGCGGGGGCCTCAACCTTCTGAGGAAGAAATAGGAATAACCAAGGATCTCAACAGCCTTCCACAACTCTAACTGTTTCCTTCCAGAGATCAAAACAAGATTGAATGTTGTCTAATTAAAAGTTCTGCTTTGCTACAGGTTTAACTGACCCCACAGTAACCACATGGGAGCCTATCCCACAGTCTTTCTTGCTAATCTCTGAAGAATGTATTGCCAAAATAATCACTGATTTCTTTCCTCAGTGGTGCATAAAATGACTAAGCTTCCAGTCCTTTGTTCTTTTCATTGACCATTTTTTACCTTCAGTTTTACTCATTTCACATAGTTGTACATTTTTACCTACCAACTTGCATTGCAATTTTGACTTTCTCTATTTAAAATTGTCAGCTACAGTACCAGAAGATAAGTCCCTCAGGTTGGAAGTAAAGCAAAATACTATTGGGGATGAGCTACCACCTCAAAGTAGAATTGACCATGATGATGTGAGTGGAATAGCTTTTGGGACCTTCACTTAAGGAAGGGGAACAACTCAGAATGAGTAAAAACAGCTGCAAACATCCATTAATTAAATGAAACATGTAGTGATTGCTCTCTTAAGCATCGTGAGATGAAAGGAATTGGTATTGATCATTTCAAATTGAACGCACATCGCTTGCTATGGCAGGAAAGATAAACTGATGAGGAACAACATGGCATTCATCATCAAAAAGAACATTTCATGATCAATACGCAAGTACAATGATGTCAGCTATAGAATAGACCATTTCATATTATTTTTATTCAAATTGACACAACTGCAAAAGCCAAAGATGAAAACATTGACTTCTAATGCCTTCTTCAATCTGAAATTGATCAGCCATGCAATCAAGATGTATTTATAATTTATGGTGAATGAAAAGTGAAAGTTGAGAACAAAGAGGATGAATCAGTGTTGGAAAATATGGCCTTGGTGATAGAAACCTCTCCAGAGATT
>NW_006409125.1:215150-246062 GCF_000296735.1 Chrysochloris asiatica
AGGGCCATGGAAGCCCCCTTTCCTCAGGTCCTGCTGATAGCACACAACAGTCACATGGGGTAAACCTTGGTCTTCTACTCTCAGGTTCCAGTTGAGCTTCTCAGCAAGTAAGCTTTAACTCCAATACCTACTGCATCTTGGCCTTTCTTTGTTCTGAATCAACAGTCCACAGAACATAGGACACTCTAAACCCCAGTGGCTTGGTCAGCTCCCATGTTTATTCACTAACCCATTGTCTCCAGCCACAGGTTGCCATCAACAGTCACCTCATTCCCTGGCCACAGGGAAGACCTCAGTTTACACAGACAGTTTTCACCTTGTGGCCAGGCCCAGTGCCCTGTCACAAAGGAACCACGGATCCAGGCCTATGCCCAGCCTCAGCCACTTCATTCCTTGATGAAAATGACTTAGCTAGGGCTCTTTCCACTGGACAAACCCCACCCTACTGATAGGCCAGTCCTGCTAGACCAGTCCAGTGCTGGAGTGGAGAGTACAGAGCAGTGAGAGACAGCATCACCCCAAACCATAGGAGCTGGGTCTCAGGCCACTCACCCAAACACTGAGAACTGTCCTCACACTCAGGGTCAGCATGAATGTCCCTTGAGGGATGTGGAGGGTCTGGTCCCCTCTCAGAGACCTCAGGATTTTCAGTTGTGGTCCCTGTGGCTAGCTTCTGGTGCTGGCGAAGAGTTTTTTGTTTCTGGTGGTAATTTGCAAACTAGTTGTAGACGTGCTCCTCTGACAGGTTTGTCTCTGATGACAACATCTCCTGCTTTCACATCGTGAGGTTGAGAGGTGGCCCCAACTGTCATATCCACAGAGAAAGGTGCCCAAGTCCACCCCAGTCCCTCTGGGGTTGGGGTGTGGTTGTATGACACTGGTCACACAACCCTCAAGGGTAGGACCACATTCAGAAGCAATCCCCATGGTGCAGGGGCCAGTCCTGTAGGTCAGCAAGACCAATCATCCCAAGTTTGCTTGAGGGGAGCTAATTCCACCCACACCTGACAGGCATAGCCACTCAATACCCCTGGAGGGCCATAAGGGCTAGATCCCTCTTACCCTCTGGGCCTTATTGGGATAGGTGCTCATACCTGATGCAAAGTTCTGCAGCTTCTGCCAAACATCCCTGGGTAAGTTCCGGCTCCCCAGTGCCTCCAGATAAAGGTGGGAGGGTGGAGGGTTCCTAGATGAGAACAGGAAGTGATGGTCTTAGAACCGGACACCAGAAGCCCTCCCCCTCCCAGGACTCTCCTCACTGAGCAGATAACCACTAGAGCTCTCCCTTACGAAGCGTCTCTGTGATCAGTATGGAGAAAACAGCGAGCTCTGTCCACACAGAAATGAAGACTCACAGAAGGAGTGCAGGAGTGCAGGGAGCTTAGCAATCAGTGCCTGGCATCATATAACCACCCTCTGCCCACAGCATGCACCTCTTAGACAGCACCCAGGCTCCAGGTGTGGCTCCAGCTGTTGGCGTGCCCCTGTCTTCCTGTCTGGCTCCAACTACCCTCAGGACCAAGGCTGCACCCATATTCAAGGTTTGTCCCCAGCTGGTGTTGTGTCCCTGCACATCTGCCCAGAGCTCTACAACCATCACTTGCCCACAGCCTGGCCCCAGGATGGCATCCACTTCCCCAGTGGAACCTGTCATCAAAGACACTTACTGAGAGTCTGCTGGACACCTACTCTGTTGTGGATCTGCCGAGTGCTGACTCCATGCCAGCCCAACTGGAAGACGGTCTCCTGCCTTTATTCTTGCTTTCCTCATCATTTTTTTCTATAACTGCAGCACCCTCTTTAGCAGCTGAATGCTCTTGGCATCCCCTTTCTTCCACTATGAGGCCAGGACCCAAACCCACAGGGTCAATGGACACCCTGTACTGACTCCCTGTTGTAGGGCATCCCCTCCCATGGCGAAGGCTGGGGAGCAGTCAGGAGAGGTGTGTTTCTAGACCTGGCACAAAGAGTTTGATTACACTTGCACACAGTTCAGTGGCTCCATCTGACAGGTGTCACCCTGTTTTCCCTCCTCTTCTTGATCTGGATGCCACATTGGTTCCTGGGAAACCCACAGGGCTGTGTGAAGAAACTTACCTCTTCCTGCAACGGAAGGACTGTAAGGGGTTCAGTGTAGCCACACCCACACTCCTCATGGTCATAGGGTATTGGATGTCATTCCAGGCTTCCACCAGTTTCCAGCTACCACCTGGCACTCTACAATCCTGCTGAGGAGAGCCTGGCTGAGCCTCAGGCACCTGGGGCCTCCATCCCTGATCAGTTGACTCCTGTGTAGCATGAGGCATCTATGGAGGGGTAGGGGACTGGGAGCCAATCTCACTCTCACTGTTGTCCTGTGAGCCATGGAATCAGATGGCCAGGGTAGTTTGGTCCTGGGCACTAGTCACTCAGGTTAGTTACCAACCTTCCTGTCCTTGTACCATGCAGCAATCCTAGGAGGCACAGAAAGCAAGCACAGCGCTCAGATACAGTGCAGGAAGGTTGTCTGCCAGGTGCCTAGTGTGTGCTGATATGGGTAGGATGAGGAGTCCATGTGAGCTGGAATCCATGCACCTACCTGTCCACAGTTGAACAGCTTACTACTGTACTGAACTGGAACTTAAACCTCACGGGCCCACAGTGCTGGCCTCTCCTGTGTGTCCATTTTTACTAATGTGACTCGAATCACTGACACAAGGTGACTCTTTGACTAAACAATTTTGACCAAAGTTCTCTGGACCGTCATATTTTTAACTTTCTATCCCTGCATCAGAAGAGCCCCAGAATCTAGGCTAGCACTTTATGTAGCAGGCTCCCCTAGGAGCGTGCACATTTCCTATGCCTGTGGGCCTGTCTGTTGTGTCCTCTCCTACCAGGACATCATTATTGGCTTCATGTTAGCGCTCCAGGGACACTTCACAGACACCCCAGCCACTCTGACTTATCTCTCTGGGGCCAGCTCCCAGAGATTCTGGACCCTGACTGGGGGTGGGACCCCTCTCTTGGAGCTCTCTCACTGACCCCCTGGAGAGCCTTTGCAGCAGCAATCACAGCTCTAAGAATGGGTCCCATGTTTGTCAAGTCATTTGTTCATACTGACAGATTTGTAGAACTCAAATTCCTGCCAGGCTTAGGAGCCACATTGTGGGCCAATGATCCCTGGGGTCGCCAGAACCAGGCATCTCATCTTTCATAAGCACTACAGTGAGTGAGAGGACACCAGATACACAGACACACAAATACATGCAGATCAAGCTGTGACCTGAAAGGGCAATACTGGAGAATAGAGAGGCTGCCTCGATGGAGTGGTAGGAAAGGCTCTGAGAAAAGGTGACACTTGGCATCACAGGCACCAGGTACACCAAGAGCCCTACAGAAGGAAGAGCACCAGCAAAGGCCCAAAGATGAGAAATGTTTCCATTGAGGACAGAACAGCCATTGTGGAGTGAACCCCGGGTTAGACATGACTGGACTGCAGGTAGGGCAGGTGCGGGGGCCAGAGCTGTGGAGCAGGTGCAGGTCATGGTCCCATCTGCAATTTAAAAATCCCCTCTGACTGCTGCATGACAAACAGACTCAAGGGGACAGAAGATGGGGGGCTTGAAGGACTGACCAGTAGGACACTGTGCAGAAAGAACAGGATGGAACTGAGGTGTGCTTGAAAGTAAATTCAGCATGATTACAAACAGATTGTATGATGGGGGGGGGGGGGGGGAGGTGCGTGGTGAGAGCAGACCCCCATCTCTTATTTCAAATCCTTTGAGTCAGAAACATTTTGGAATTCAGATTTGGGGCAGTGACAAATGTGTAGCATTCATTTCCCCATCACCTGGGACAGAATCCTGTAATTAGACCCACTGTTATTGAAGAAGAACCTGCGTAACAATCACAGCTAACAGCTATAAAAAAGTAGAGACCATAAATAACTTGAAGGCAGCACAGGTCAGGTCTTGCTGATAAATTAGTTCATGTTCCATATGCCTCCAGGTGAGCTCCAAAGGTAGTTTTGGTTTTCAGAGCTTCTGGAGACGAGATCATGATCTAGGACCTGACCCATTTGGCCCACTGAGGAGAAGGCTACTGAGAACTCTCTAGTCATAACTTGCTTTGACTCATTATTTTCACTAATGAGTTATGGACTACTTGGCAAAGGGCTGTCACTCATGCCCTAGTTCATAAATTAACATTTTTACATCAGATCATCAAGCTAGCTAGAACTGAGTGAACAGAGATGGTAAAGGGAAGGTTTTCCCAGGGTGCTGGCCCATTTAGGCCTTGGATAGCTCTGACTTCTGGCTTCCCTGACTCTATCCCTCCACCCCAGATCCATGCTACCTCCAGGAGACGAGAGGCCACCTGGTACTGCTTCTTCTGGGCCAGGACAAGCACGCACATCCGGACCACATCCTCACTGTGAAGCAGAAACAGACGAAACGGTCTTCCCAGCACAGCCTCCACTAAGGGCTCTGCCTTGACCAGGTCATCATGGAGGTCCTGACACAGCCTTCCCACCAGGCTCACCAGCTCTGCTGGAGGGAGACAGGTTCTCTCGCTCTCCTTCAGCAGCGTCAGAAACCTCTGCATCTTGCCTCAGGCTGGGGGCCACCCTGCAACACAGAGGGCAGTGGGGACAGTGCTGACCATATGCTCACAGCACAGCAAGGTGGTGTGTATCCTTCCTGCTGGTTAGTCTTTAAAGCAGCCAGGCCACCCCAATGTCACCTCATGTCCAGGGCCTTGGAGGAACAGAAGCACCATCTGAGAGAGGCAGGAGACTGTTGAGATGCCCCTAGAACTTCCTTTCAATCCACAAAGACCTTCACCAGCACCTGTGTGCCAGGCACCATGCTAGGAGCCATCCAGTGTTCCTGACTTCTCAGGCACTGTGATTAGCCCCTGGGTGTCCTGACCACAAGGCCAGCTTGCTGCTTCGTTGCTCCTCCTATAGTTTCTACAGGTGACGGAGTCTGACTTGCCCCCACTCTCAGTGCAGGGTACAGGGGCTGCACCAGGTCAACAGGGTTTCTCTTTATAGGTGAGTATCAGAGCCTCCTGCACCCAGCAGCACTTGGTGGTTGGAGGGGAGCAGCCGGGGACCTGCTTCCTAAATTCACTCAAATCACATCGCATTCTGTTATGTTCATAAAACACATATGTGCACATCACAATATGTGTGCTTCTATAATGCAGGAGCCCTGGTGGAACCATGACTAAGCTCTTGGATGCGAACCAATATGTATAAATTTGAACCTACTAGAAAACATCACAGCCTTAGAAAACTTATGGGGAGTTTTACTCATAGAGTCAAAATACAAAATATAATTTTTACATAAAGCTTGCATAGCCCCAAATTACACAAGTATGGTGAGACTTCATTGCTCATACTTTGGATATAATACTAGGAAGGACCAGGCCTTGAAGAAGGAACTTATGCTACATCAGGACTCCTTTAGAGCTTTGTTGTTGGTGTTAAGTACTGTGGAGTCGGTTCCGACTCGTAGTGACCCTGCACAGGGTTTCCGAGGCTGTAAATCTTTATGGGAGCAGAACAACTCATCTTTCTCACGTGGAACCACAGATAGTTTTGAACTGCTGACCTTGAGGTTGGCAGCCCAATTCGTAACCACTACGCTACCAGAGCTCCAGTTGTTATTATGTGCCTTCAAATTGGTTATGATTCATAGTGACCCTGTATAGTGTTTCTGAGGAGCATCTGGTGAGTTTGAATGACAGACCTTGTGGTTCTCAGTCCAGCACTGATTCTATAGAGCCACACCAGAAGTCCTTTTGAGCTTTATTCCTGGGTAAATGCTGCCCCTTCGATTTCCCATGGCTGATTGTTCTAAGGAACATATTATCTCTTGGATGTTACTGTTCACCTCCCAGACCTGGCTCTTGTTTTGCTGAAAGTTGAAACTCAGGGGTGAGTTCAGTTCCAGGCTTGTAAGGTGAGTAAGGACCATAGTATGCTGCTGCTGCTGTTGTGGTGGTGGTGGTCAGGTGCCATGGAGTCCTTTCTGACTCATAGACAACAAAACAAAACAGTGCCAGGTCCTCCACCATCCTCACAATTGTTGTTATGCTTGAACCCATTGTAGCTCCCACTTGGCCAATCCACCTTTCTGGGAGTCTTCCTCTTTTTCACTCCCTGAAACAAACAGGCTGTTGTTGCTAAGTTCTGTCCAGTTGGTACTGACTCACAGAGATTCTGTATAAGGTTTTCAAACAGCTGGTGAATTTGAACCTCTGACCTTGTGGTTCAAATAGACCTTACAGTCTAACACCACACTAGAACTCCTAAACTAAAATTGTTGTTGTTGTTGCTAAGGGTCATCGAGTTGGTTCCAATTCATAGTGACTCTGTATAGTTTTCTAGGAGCAAATGGTGAGTCTGAACCACCAACTTTGTCATTCAAACCAACCTTGCTTATAGTACAGAGTCACACAAGGACTACTAAACTAACATTTATTAAGTGTTGTTGAGTCATTTGCAACTCACAGCAACCCTGTATAGGGTTTCCCAGGAGTGGCTGCTGAGTTTGAATTACCTGTCTTGCAATTCAAACAGACCTTGCAGCCTATTGCTTATCTTAAAGCGCCACACCATGACTCCTTGCCCAACACTGTTGTTGTTGTTAAGTGCCTTTCAAGTCGGTTCCGACTCATAGCAACTCTGTATAGGCTTCCAGACAAAGACAGACTAGGAAGAAAGACAGACAGACTACTTTCGGATATTTAGCCACTGAAAATATTATGAATAGCAGTGTAACACTATCAGCACCAGATTGTTGAATATTAAAACATGATGAAGCGCACCAGCATAGTGTCAGATATAGGTAGCAGTAGATGAGCCCCTCAGGTTGGAAGGCACTCAAAATGCAACTGGGAAAGAGCTGTCTCCTCAAAGTAAAGTTGACTGTTACGATGCAAACGGAGTAAAGCTCTTGGGACCTTCATTTTCCAATGGGGCAAAACTCAAAATGAAGAGAAACAGCGGTAAAAATCCATTCATAATTGGAACATGGAATGTACAAAGTATGAATCTAGGAAAATTGGAAATTGTCAAAAATGAGATGGAATGTATAAACATCAATATCTTAGCCATTAGTGAGCTGAAATGGGCTAGGATTGGCCATTTTGAATCTGACAATCACATGGTTTACTATAACAGAATGACAAATTGAAGTAGAATAGTGTCGCATTATTCATCAAAAAGAACATTATGACGATCTTTTGTGAAGTACAATGCTGTCTGTGATAAGACAATATCCATATGCCTACAGATAAGATGAGTTAATACTACTCTTATTCAAATTTACGTACCAATCACTAAAGCCAGTGATGATAATACTGAAGAATTCTACCAACTGCTTCAGTTTGAAATTGATCAAACATGCAATTAAAATGTACTGATAATTGCTGGAGATTGCAATGCAAAGGTCAGAAACAAAGAGGAAGCATCAGTGGTTGGAAAATATGTCCTTGGTGACAGAAATGATGCTGGATGTCGCATGATAGACTTTGCAAGACCAATGACTTCTTCACTACAAATACCTTTTAAACAACATAAAAGACAACTCTACACATGGACCTAACCAGATGGAATACACAGAAATTAAATTGATTACATTTGTGGAAAGAAATAGTGGGAAAAACTCCTTATCAGCAGCCGAAACAAGGTCAGGGAAAGATTGTGGAACAGACCATCAATTGCTCATATGTAAATTCAGGCTGAAGATGAAGAAAATTCAAACAAGTCCATGAGAGCCAAAATATGACCTTGAATATATCCCACCTGACTTACAGATCATCTGAAGAACAGATATGATGCATTAGACACTAGAGACCAAAGACCAGAAGAGTTATGGGATAACATCAGGAGCATTACACAAGAGGAAAGCAAAAGGCCATTGAGAAGATAAAAAAGAAGGAAAAGACCAAAATGGATGTCAGAAGAGACTCTGGTATGTGCTCTCCAGCATATAGATGCTTAACAAATGAAAAAAGAGAGGAGGTACAAGAGCTGAACAGAAAAATTCAAAGGTCAGCTCGAGAAAACAAAGTCGAGTATAACAAAATGTGCAAATACCTGGAATTAGAAAGATGAAAGAGAAGATGCTCAGCATTGCTCAAACTGAGGGAACTGAAGAAAAAATTCAAACCTTGACTTGCAGTATTAAGGATTCTATGGGCAAAATACTGAATGATGCAGAAAGCATCAAAACAAGATGGAAGGAATACACAGTCACTCTCCCAAATAGAAAAGATCAATGTTCAACCATTTCAAAAGGTAGCATATGATCAAGAGCCAATGATTCTGAAGGAAGAAGTGTAGGGTGCACTGAAGTCACTTGCAAAGAACAACTCATTGTGAATTGATGGAATACAAATTGAAATCTTTCAACAAACTGATGAAACATTGGAGGAACTCACTCATCTATGCCAAGAAATTTGGAAAACAGCTACCGGGCCCACTGACTGGAAAAGATCTGTATTTGTTCCCATTCCAAAGAGAGGTGACCTAACAGAATGCAGAAGTCATTGGATAATAACACTGATATCTCATGAAAGTCAAGTTGTACCAAAGGTAATACAAAAATGGCTGCAACCATACATTGACAGATAACTTCCTGAGGTTCAAGCTGGATTCAGAATAGGACATGGAATGAGAGATATCATTGCTGACGTCAGATGGATCTTGAATGAAAATAGAGAATACCAGAAAGATGTTTACCTGTGTTTTACTGACTATACACAGGCTTTCGATTGTGTGTATCATGACATGCTACGGACAACATCCGAACACTTAATTGTGCTCATGAGGAACCAAGAGACAGCTGTTCAAACAGAAAAAGGGAACACTGAATGGTTTTAAATTTGGAAAGGAGTGTGGCAAGGTTTTATGCTTTCACCATACTTATTCAATCTGTATGCTAAACAAATAATCCATGAAACTGGATTATATGAAGAAAAAGGTGACATCAGGATTAGAGAAAGACTAATTAACAACCTCCAATATGCAGATGATAGAACCTTGTTTGCTGAGCACAAAGAGGGCTTAAAATGCTTACTGGTGAAGATCAAAGACCACATCTTAGGTTGCACCTCAATGTAAAGAAAACAAAAATCCTCAACACTGGGCAAATGAACAACATCCATCTAAATGGAGAAAAGATCGAAGTTGTCAAAGATTTCATTTGCTCAGATCAACATCCATAAAAGCAGCAGTCAAGAAATCAAACAACATATTGCAATGGGTGATCTGCTACACAAGAACCTCTTTAAAGTGTTGAGGAGCAAATATGTCAGTCTGAGGACTAAGGTGCATCTGAGCCAAGGCATGGTATTTTCAATAGCCACATATGCATGTGAAAGTTGGATAGTGAATAAGGAAAACCCTAGAAGAATTGATGCATTGGAGTTATGATGTTGGAGGAGAACATTGAAAGTACCATGGGCTGCCAAAAGAACAAATGATCTGTGTTGGAAGAAGTACAGCCAGAGTGTCCTTACAAGCCAGGATGGCCAGACTTCATCTCTCATACTTTGGACATGTTGTCAGGAGGGACCAGTCACTGGAGAAAGATATCATGTTTGGTAAAATGAAGGGTGGGAGAAATAGAGGAAGACCACCAAGATGAATTGGCACAGTGGCAGCAGCAACGGTCTCAAACATAGCAACAATTGTGAGGTTGGCCAAAGGCCGAGTAGTGTTGCCTTCTATTGTGCACAGGGTTGCTATGAGTAGGTACTGACTCGATGGCACCTAACAACAATAACAATGGGCTTCCAAGTAGCGGCTGCTGAGCTAGAACCGCTGACCAAGGTCAAACTGACCCTGCAATCCAGTGCATTAACCCACAGCACCACACCAGAACTCCTAAATTAATATTGTTGTTGTTAAGTGCCGTCGAGTAGTTTCTGACTCATAGCGACTCTGTACAGGGTTTCTGAGGAGTGCCTGATGAGCTTGAACCACCAACCTTGTGGTTCACACAGACCTTGCAGTCCAGCGCATTAGCCCACAGTGCCATACCAGAACTCCAAAATTATCATTGTTGTTGTTGTTATGTGCCATGGAGTCGGTTCTGACTCATAGCGACCCTGTACAGGGTTTCCAAGGCTGTAAATCTTTACGGGAGCAGAAAGCCTCATCTTTCTCCCGTGGAACAGCTGGTAGTTTCAAACTGCTGACCCTGAGGATAGCAGTCCTATTCATAACCACTACGCCACCAGAGCGTATCATAATAATTGTTAATTCTGTTTTTCCATTCTTAAATGACATTAAAGGGTGCAAGGTCAGCAGTTAAAACTCACCAACCTCTACTAAGAAACTCTATATAGAGTTGCTGCAAGTCAGGACCGACTTGACCAAACTAACAACAACGATAAACGGAGCACTAGGCACCATAGGATACGCACTGGGCTTCTAACCACAAGGTAGGCGGTCTGAGCCCCTCAGCCATCCCACAGGAGAAATACGAGGCTTTCTGCTACCCGGCAGATTTAAAGCCGCTATGAGTGGAAACCAACACCAAGACACTTCACAAAAAACAGAAATGTTCAATGAAGTCTTGAGGTCTTACCCTCATTGAGTTTATTGCAATAAACTAAATGAATTTACTCATAAAAAACCTGAGCGTTTATTTATTCTAAAGCTAAAATCCTCCAGGAGACACTAAAGTAGCAGCACTTGCTCATGGTTATAGGAATTTTATTTTGAAGCACTTATTTGAAAACGGCAAGACACAAAGATGTAAAAGTTGCCCAAACCCAACAACTAACACAAGAAATGAAATCAGTCCTCCTAAGTGACCACGTGCCGGATGAGACGCCCTGCCTGGTGTGCACCCTCCGGCTGACTCATTAAGCAGCCCCATTTGCAGGATGACATGGGGCTGACTGAGGTGGGGTTACATCTAAAAGTTCAGGTGATCCCAGAAGGCTGGATCAATGCCCAATACTGCCCCATCTGCACCCCAAAAGCCCACTTAGCAACCCAGGAGCAACTAAACTTTTGACATGATGGATCTTTTGCTCGGAAAGCACGCCCCCAAACCCGAGCTGGCTGTGCTCATAGACTTTGTATATTATGGAGAAACAGGTGGATCTCCACAGGTATTCCCCCAAAGATGCCCCTCACTCCTTTACCTTTCAGTACAGGTTGTTGGGTAGGTCCCTGCGTACTCAGTCAGCTCTTGGTGTCCAGGCCTCACTGGTGCTGGGGGCCCAACCCAGGAACAAGGCTTGTGAGCATCTCCAAACTGGGGTCTCGCTACAATGTTTGGAGGAAGAGGAAGTCCAATCCTGAAACTGGACCTCCAGGGCAGAAAGCCATCTTGTCGGGGAGGAGCATTGTGCTTCAGTTTGCAGAGCTGAATCTTCACCCTCAATCCCTGGATAACAGCTGAAGTTCTGAATCCTTACTGCCTTGAGAGGGGTGCCCCTTAAAGGAACAGAACCATATACAGTCCGGCCCCCATGTGCCATGATCTCCGCCTCCACCCCAACTGTGGTGGGAGGAAGCAAGACCTCTGACAGACCCCACCCCAGTCTTACATCACATGACCGCCCCAGAGTGAACCCTATCTAAGGCCGCCCTCATCACCCCGGGTGGGGAGCAGCACCCTAGGAGACAGTGGGGGACAGCATCCACTGACACAGGTTAAGTAAATGTGATCATTGAACTCCCTCAATCCTGTGTACACATTCAAGAGAGAACACACCAGCCCCACACTTGTCTACTTCACCTTGTGTGGGGCAAATCAAATGCTATGCTGTCATCTACAATAAGCAAGAAAGAAATTCTACAAGAAAGAGATGGAGAAATCATAGAAGGCCGTTTCTAAAGGTTGGAAATGGTCTTATTGGAAAGAAAACATTGTGTGACTTCGTAGCTTATGCATAAATTTATACCAAAGAATTAGGTAAACAAGAGCAACATTTCAGATTGTTCAAGCAAAAGTCTGGTAGTGTCAGAGAGAATATACTAAATAAGTCATGAGGGGTATTCATAAATATAATGAGAAAAATAAGTATTGACCTGGCGAAAGGATCAGCATACATTGTACAACAAAAACTAACATGCTACTAAAACAATGTGAGTCATGAGCCCACTGAATGTAGAGATTAAAATTATTTCTGCCTCATTGTGAAACCGTAGTTGGCACCTAGGGTGATAAAACATGGGTGTTCATTGTGGGTCTGAGTAAAGTGAAATCCTTGACAACGTCAATCTTTTCTCAATTGACCCTGATATTTATTTGTCCAGTGGCAAGGATTTTTGTTTTCTTTACTTTGAGTTGTAACACATACTGAAGGCTGTTAGTCTTCAATTTCTTTCAGTAGACAAGGTTGTATCATCTGCAAATTGCAGGTGGTTAATGATCCTTCCTCTAATTCTGATACCACATTCGGCTTCATATAATCGAGCTTCTCAATTTTCTCAGGATATGCACTGAAAAAGTATGGTAAAGGATAGAAGGCTGACTCGACACCTTTTCCAATTTTAAACCTCCTGTTCTGTTCCAATGACTGCCTGTTGGTCTATGGCCTGGTTCATATGAGCACAACTAAGTGTTCTGAAATTCCTGTTCTTCACAACATCATTCATAGTTTGTTATGGTACACACACAATTACTTTGGCATAGTTAATAAAGCACAAATATACATCTTTCTGGAATACTCTGTATTCAGCAAAAATCTATTTGATGTCAGCAATGATATCCCTCATATCACATCCTCTTCTGAATCCAGCTTGAATGTTTGGCAACTCCCTGTTGATGTAGTAATGCATCGATTTATTAATGATTTACAGCAAAATTTTATTTACATGTGATATAAATAATACTGTTTAATAATTTCCTCGTTCTTTGAAACACCTTTTAGCCAGGTTACCATCTTCCACATTTCTTGACCTAGACAAGTAAGTGCTTCTAGCATTTCATCAGTTTGTTGAGACATTTCAGTTGGTATTATGTCAATTCCTAGAGCCTTGTTATTTTACCAATGCTTTAAGTGGAGCTTGTACTTGGTCCTTCAATACCATCGGTTCAGTGACTAATTCATTCTGATACACTTGTCAGGGACAGGTTAGGACCCCTGGGCCCTAGGGCTCTCGTACCCTGGCTTCATATCCACCCCTTTGTCCTGAGTCCTCTCCTACCAGACAGGAATCAAGAAAGGGGTAGGACATCTCTAGTCCAGCAAGAATGGTCACACTGAGAGGGACAGCCTGGAGACTGAGATAAGGTTCAAAGGAGCTAAAACCCCGAGAGAGAGAAGCAGTTGGTCACAGGCAGACAACCCATGAAGATAGCACCTAGAGGTGACAACTGCAGAAAGCATTTGTCACCATTCCATTTCCAAGAAGCCTGTGCCTCTTTACTAAAAATCAATGAATATTCAGCATAACCCTCCTCCTAACCAATATGTATTAGCCTACTCTTGGAGGAGGAGACCCCATACCCTTATAAGTCAGTGCACTCCAACCCCACAGGGTCTTTTCTACTGGCAGAGACAGACCTACTTCTCTCTCTGAAGTGTTCTTTCACTTTGGCTTAATCTATGCTTCCAAATTCTTCCAGGTCTTCTCCACTAGAGGAAAATGGCCCACTTCTCTCTTTGAAGTGTACTTTTGCTTTGCAATAAAGAGGTTCTAAGTGAATGCTATTTGTTCACATGTGATTGAGAAATGGCAACTTGGAGCAACTAATTCTTTACACCCCCTGAGATTGATAGGAATCATGGGAAAACGTGACACCACAGAGTCAGTTATGATTCACAATGACTTTGTATAGGGTTTCTGAGGAGCGGCTGTTGACTTTGATCCACTTGCGTTTCAAACCAACCTTGTGGCCCAGTGCTAATCCATAGAACATTACAGCCTTGGAAAACCCTTGAAATACTCCTACTGTGTTGTTGTGGTTAATAGTAACCCTGTGTAGGGTTTCCAGGGCTGCAAACCTGGTGTGGAACTGCAGATAAGCACCAGCCACTCTTTGGAAACCCCACACAGGCTATGAGTTGGAACTGACTCGATGGCACTTACCAACAGCAATCTTTAAGGCAGCAGAAAGTTTCATCTTTCACCCTAGGGGAGCTAGTGGTTTATGTACAACCTCTGAAGCATTCCTGTATGCACACAGTCAAAGCAGTGCAAAAAGAAAGCTGATCAGAATTGATTGAGATGTGACTGGGGATTATTAAAGGTGCGATTAGGTGTGGGTGGGTGATTAGGGTGTCATCGGGGTAGGATTGGAGTCTGACTAGGGTGTATTAGAGTTATGATTAGGGTGTCATAGGGGCAGGATTGAGGTCTTACTAAGGTGTATTGGGTTTTGATGAAGGTGTCATAGGAGTAGGATTGAGGTCTGACTAGGATGTATTAGAGTTATGATTTGGGCATGACTGGTTTTGTGTTAGGGGTGTCAGAGGTGTGTTAGTGTGTTGATTGATTTGTGTTTGGGTTGTATGTAGAGTATGTTTGGAGTGTGATTGGGCTTTGTTTGGGCTGTAATCAGGGTGTGTATTATTCTTCAAGAATTCTACTCAGGGTTTTTATTGAACCCTGGTGTGACAGTGTAGGATAAGCACTAGACAGGTATCCACAAATTCAAGAGTTCTAACACACCACCTGCTCTCAGAAACCATATACAGGGTGGCCTGAGTCAGAACTGACTCAACAGCACACAATAAAAACCACATGGAGACTGGAGAGATTGAGATGAGCTTGGCATAGAATAACCAGATGGGATAGAGTTTAGAGGTTAACTTATGCATGGCTTTCTTCCTTTGCTCTCTTTCGGAAAAAGATTAAATGAATTCAAGGCATTTCTACACAAATCAACAACACTTAGCAAATTCTCATCTGAGCAATAGCATATGAAAAAATACACTAGGCTGAAATCCTAAAACATTGTTGCAAATAGGCTGCCAACTTCTAACCTCTTTATTGAGTGGACCGATACTTTGACCCAGATGAGAACAGTTAATAAAACTCACAAGGAAAATTCCTGAAGAATAAGTAAATAAAGCTGTACATTTATCCCCTTGTTTACAAGATTATAAACAATGATAGAAATTTATTCATGAACCAATGATTTAAATTACATTATTCATGAAATACCTTCCATTAAAGTCAGGAAAATAAAAAATGATAAGTGACAAAAATTATATTACATACATCTACAACTTTAAGAAGACATAATTTTAAAAGAAACAAAAATAAATAAATAAAAAGGAAATTTTTGAATTCCTGGATAAAAGTATTAAGTATTATGAGAACGGCACTAACAACCCAAAAAGCGATATTCTGGACATCTGATTTCACCTTTAAAATTGAAACGTATGAAATTAAAATAAGTATTTTCTTCATTTTTGACTTTTTCAAGAAGGACATTTCAATTAATATGTCGGATTTACAAAAGCAGCCACTGTCAAACGTTCTGACAATTTCAGTTCTGAAGCTACTTCATCACAAATTGTTTGATCACAGCATGCAACAGTCGGTATTAAAATACACACCATGGTGATCCTTAGAAATTTTTCTTTAAAAAATTTAGAAGTTTTATTTAACACTAATCACAGTGGGGGCGTTCAAAAGACATTTTATTATTCCGAAGGAAATAAATATATATTATTTATTTATTTGCTTTTTTATTTATTATGATCGTCATTGGGTCATGAGAAAACTTCACACATAGCAAACTATGTCTCATTTCAAAATTAGATGAGCACAGAAGAATATTTATAAAATATTCATGAAGTGGTTTTCTTTAAAGCCAGAAAAGTAAAAATAACAATTCTGGCTTTGAACTAAAGCTCAGCTCTGGTAGTGTAGTGGTTATGAACCTGGCTATGAACCTTAAGGTCAACAGTTCGAAACTACCAGCTGTTCCGTGGAAGAAAGATGAGGCTTTCTGCTCCCGTGAAGATTTATAGCCTCGGAAACCCTATACAGGGTCACTATGAGTCGGAACCGACTCCACGGCACAACAACATTTTTAAATAATGTGATTTTCACAGTAAACATAGTCAAGAAGGTGCGCGGATCTATGCTAACTATTGGAGAACACAGTCTGAGAGGCGAGGAGGGAGCTTGAGCCTCACTGCGGACTTTGTGGAGTCTGCACAGGTTCCGTCTCTCCCAGGGGCAGTGCGTGCTGGGGAAAGAAGCCATGACATCTACGCCCAGGTCGCTCCGTGCCCGCAACCTAAGGTGGTCCCATGCTCTGGGCTGGTGGGCAGAACCGAAGGCTTTTGCGCCCTCTGGCGGGCGTTCAAGGAATCGCGGAGATTGCGTACCATAATAAAATGATGGCGACAACACGAAGTAAACCAGGGAGAACAGAGGGGCCCTGACATGGAGAAGGCTGGGCATACTCTGACCTGGACTCTGATCTTAGGATTCCACAGACTCTCCTCCACACAGGACCAGATTAGTCACTGGCTGCACCTACAGAAATATTTCTAAGTCTTCTTTAGGCTGCCCTGACCACCCACGGCCCGTAGAGGATGCCCTAGGTGGTTGGTGGCAGTGGTCACTGTTATTAGTAGCGGTGATAGCACTGAGTGAAGTCTCTTGATTCTGAGATAATGGAGATAATGATAGGAGCCCCCTGTACACATATACACAGTCGGGGCCAGGCTCCTGTGTTCCCACCTGTGCCTTCTCCTCCGATGAGATCCGAATATATCCAAGTTCACCTCTGGAGAAGCACGCAGATCTGAGCTCAACTGGGGTTCTCCCAGTGTGTCCACTATCTGCCTGAGCCTCAGAGAAATGTTCTAAGTTAACTTGGGTGCCTGACACCACGTGAGTCACTGGGTAAGCCTTCTTAGTGCTCTGATGTGCCTTGTGCAGGCAGGTCAGTGGGTCAGGGAATGAGAAAGAAATGGTGGTCTCATAGCTTGTTTGCCAAACGGAACCAGCCTCCAAAAGGTCAATTTTTCACAGAAGCAAAAAACAAGTGGTTCTTTTTTCTTCAAGTACAATTTATGAAGGGGGGAGAATTCAACCAAGAAACTTGCTGCAAATATATAGTAAACCCAGGGGGAAGACAGGGATAGGAGATTAGAAGCTCAGATTCTGGGTTTCTTCAATTAAAACGTATCTTAAGAAATGTTTGTTAATAAATATGGTAAACAGTCTTCTGAACTGTTTATCAGCTGAAAGTTTCCTGTAGTGAATATAAGAACCCAGAAAACTACCAGAAAAGTACCCATAGGTAGGCACTGTTCTCCATAGATGTATGACTCTAATTATTCAAATCTAACAGGTTCAGAAGAAATCTTTTTGTTATTTTCCCAAGTTTGTTCCTGTCTGGTTTTCCACATTGTAGAGAATGGTTCTGGTGACCATATTCTCACTGTAGCCTAAATCTTGGAGGTCACCTTTGATACTCCATTCCCCTTATCCCATACCTTTGATCCACAAGCAATTCCTGACTGCTCAGGCTCCAAAGTACACGTCAAGAGTTTAGTTTCAGAGTTTGTAGGAGAAGGTAGAATTCCTACTGAGTAGTTTTCCTTTTGTCTAGATGGCTTTAGTGAAAGGAGATGGGGACAGGATTCATTGACTCAATAGTAATTGTTATACCTAATTGAGATCGTTATAACTGTAAAGATAGAAGTAACAAAAAGGGGGGAGTAGTTAATTTTACATTCTGGGAAAAGAGGACCCTAGGACCATCAGGAGAGAAGAGCATGAGCAGAATAGGACCCTAACCAGAGAAGCAATGATAACAGAGATGGAGACAGAGGTGATAGCATAGAGAGAGCAGCTGAGGACTCTAGACTCATGGGACGAGAAAGGCTGTGTGCTGGCAGACTGGTTTCCAGAATGTGCCCTTTGGTTGTTTAAATGATTATGTAACCTTGTGTGGTTTTATTGATTTGTTTTTTTGTACATCAGAGAAGAAAAATAATAATAAGGGGGTTTTCTTGATAAAAGAAACAATCTGGAATGGTTTTGGGGGAGGAGGAAATGATATGTATGCTAGAGGATAGACACGTGTTGACATGGGTGATGGGGCAGGCAATATACAACTGGAGAGAGGTTAGCAGAGAAAAAATGGGGGTGGTGGGAGACACGGAGGGAATAGAGGTAAATGCTGTTAACTGTTGGTGCATGGAGGAGATTATAACCATATAATGAAGCGAAATACATAATTTCTTGAATCTAAAACTGATGATCTACTCTGTAATCCTTCACTCAATTCACAATAAAAAGGTTAAAATGAAACAGAGTTCACCTCAAGACTGCCCACCTTTCCCACGTGCACTACCACCATGGTTCTTCATCCGGACCACTGCTGAAGTGTCTGCATTTGCTGTGCTAAAGCTATCCTGCCCTGAAGCCCATTCCTGGGATATAAATTTATCCTTACCTTAAGACCCTTGAACAAGAGAAGGACAAAGGTACTTACTTAAATAGGTGTCTCCTCCCAACACTCCTCAATAAGGTCTTTGTATGTGATGACTTGTGTGTTACTGTCATGCTGGTAGCTATTCCACTGGTATTTCAAATACCAGAAAATTAAAGGATTATAATGAAATATGCAAAGACCTGGAATTAGAAAACAAAAATGGAAAAACACACAGCATTCCTTTGGCTGAAAGAACTAAAAACCTTCAAGCCTTGAGTTATAATATTGAAGGATTCTATGGGCAAATATTGAACAATGCAGGAAGCATCAAATGAAGATGGGAGGAAAACAGAGTCACTGTACCACAAAGAATTGGTTGATGGTAAATCATTTCAGGAGTTAGCATATGCTCAAGAACCAATGGTATTGAAGGAAGAAATCCAATCTACACTGAAAGCATTAGAGGAAACAAGGCTACAGGACTGGAAGGAAGACCATCTGAAATGTTTCCATTGAAATTTCTGTTAACACATCCCTAACGCATCTAAATCACACCCTAAACACACACTCACTCTCACTCTAGTCTCAGGCCTAACTCCAAACCCTTAAACCCCAACAATCTTAATCCTAACTCTTAACCTCCATGCCCCCAAACACTCACACCTAACCCTAACTCCCAGCCCACATCCCAACCCCAGGCTATAATTCCTAAACTCTAATTCCCAAACCCTCTAATCCTAGCCCCCTGAGCACACTGTGAGCAAACACTAAATACAGCCTAACCCCCACACCATCACACCTTCATCTCAACCCCTAACTCCAAACCCTAACCCCTAAAATCTAACCCTAACCCTGACAATCCCAACCCTTAACCCTTGCTGACCCCCACACCTAATCCCGATTACCAACCTCCAATCCACATCATGGACCCCAGAGTTCTATCAACCATGGACCCCAGATTATGGACCCTGATCTCCAACCACAGACCCCTGAAATCCTGGACCCTTGACCCCATGACCATGACCCATAAACCCTAACCCACTGAACACACCCAAACACACCCTTACCTTAATTATCTAGTGCTGCTATAACAGAAATACCACAAATGGATGGCTTTAACAACACAGTTTAGTGGGTTGCATCCTTTGGACCTGGAGTCCCTGCATGGTGAAGTTTCTTGTTATTGTTAGATGTCATTGAGTCGGTGCTGAATCATAGCGACCCTAAGCACAACAGAACAAAACACTGCCAGGATCCTGTGCCAACCTCCAAATTGTTTCTACACTTGAACCCACTGCTGCTGCCACTGTGCCAATCCATCTTTTTGGGGGTCACACATTTTTTCACTGACCAGTCTGGATTTTTTGCTTGGCATATGAATTCAATTAGTATAGTCTATTCATTTTAATGATTACATTCCTCCCAGTGCCTCTCACTACCTTCATCTCTCCTCTGCTCACCTTCCTCTTGTTGTATATTGCCTGCCTTGTCACCATGTCAACCTGTTTCTACCCTCTAGCCCATGAATAATTTTCTTCCCTCTTGCCAGTGGTAACCATCATAGATTGTTTCTTTAATTAAAAAAACTTTTCTTAACTTTTCACAAATCGATAAAATTCAATATTTGTTCTTTTGTGATTGACTAATATCACTCAGCATAATTTCATCCATATTGTGAAGTGCTTTGCAGATTCATTGTTATTATTGAACATTGTGTAGTATTCCATAGCGTGTATGTACCGAAGTTTGTTTAATCATTCTTTTGTTCGTGTGTATTTAGGCTGTCTGTATATTTTTGATGTGTCTCTTGTAGACAGTTTATTGAAGTTTCCTGTTTCGTTTTGTTTTTTTCCATCTTGCTCTGTGTTTTGACTGGTACATTTAATCCATTTACAGTCTGTGTAATTCTGGATAGATATAAATTGATTGCTGTTATTTTGCTGTGTATTTTTTTGTAGTGCTACTGGTTACTTTGTTACACATAATTTTCAGCACTGAGTTCATTTTGTTTCGGGGTTTTCTTAATTTCTATTGTGTTAATACTTACTAAATATTTTTTATTTTCCTCTTTTTATTTTGATGTGCTAGTGTATTAATTTTCATTGAGGTTATCTTACAAATTATTATTTTTCCCTTTTTAAAACAGTTTTTTTATCTTGAAGTCCACTGATTTCCTCACCATTTGGAAGTTCTGTATGTACATTATTCCCCTTTTGCTTTGTTGTTGTTGTTAAGTGCCATCAAGTCGGTTCCGACCCATAGCGACCCTGAACAGCGTTTCCAAAGCTGTAAATCTTTACGGGAGCAGAAAGCCTCATCTTTCTCCGGCAGAGCAGCTGGTAGTTTCGAACTGTTACCTTGCGGTTTGCAGCCCGATTCATAACCACTACGCTACCAGAGTTCCTTTGCTTTGTAGTTGATTTCATTATAAATTGACATCCATGGTTCCCTATTTTCAGTCATAGAGATTTATTTCACTTTAAATAGTTCTTTATCTGGATTGAGTTTTAAGTAGTGTGTTGTCATGAATGGTAATCTTAGATTGTTGTCTCCTCTTGTTGGTTCTCAGTCCAACAAATATCCCTTAACATTTCTTGTAAATTCTGGTCATTACAAATTCCCTTAATTTCTGTTTATCATGAAATGTGCTAACTTGCTGTCATATTTGAGGGACAGCTTTGCTGGATATACGATTCTTGTTTGGCAAGTTTTTTCTGTCAGAATTTTGTATATGTCATCTCATTGTCTTCATGCCTGCGTGCTTTATGCTGAGAAATCAGAGCTTGGTCTTATTGGTTCTCCTTTGTAGGTAACTTTTTGTTTATCCCAAGCTGCTCTCAGGATTTTTTCCTTGTCTTTGGTTTTAGAAACTTTGATTATGATATGTCTTGGTGACTTTATTTTTAGGGTGTATCCTGTTTGGGGTTTGTTCAGCTTCTTGTATGCTAATCTTCTTGTCGTTCTTGATGTTAGGTAAGTTTTCTTCAAACGACTCTTCAGCAAGTTTCTCTGTGCTTTATATTGTTTCTTCCAGTCCCGGAATTCCAATTTCCCTTAAATTCTTCCTTTTCATAGTGTTCTACATAGCTTTTAGTCTTTCTTCAGATTTTTTTCATTCTTTTTTTCTGATTGTTCTTTTAGCATACAAGTATTGACAGATCTATCTTCAAGCTCACGAATTTGGGTTTCCATTGCTTTGAATCTACTCCTTTGCCCTTTCAATGTACTATTCATTTCTGAAATCATAGTATTAATCTTCCGGATTTCTAATTTCAGATTTTGTATTGTTATGAATTTTGCATTTATGTTGTCTTGTAATGTTTTCCTGAATTCTTCTAAAGTTGTTGTGGGTTTTTTTTGTTTTTTGTTTTTTTTTCCTGTGCTTTCCTAGATCTTTCTGTCAATCCTTTGAAGATATCTAAATATCATTCTTCTGAAATCTTTTTTAGTTAGTTATATTACCTTTACTTTCTCAGAAATATTTTATGGCTATTCTTCTGGATCATTTGTTTGAATCATTCTTTCTTCTTTATATGAGTTAAAATTGTTGCTTCTGGGGTATTGTGGAGTTGTTGTATTTGTTTTTAATTGATGATTATATGTTGATGTGTTCTTGGGTCTCACTAACTGTCTCCTGTAGCCATAGTTAGAGAATAGAAGCATGTATACCATTCTCCTTTGTTGTTTGCACATCTCATAGTTTGGCTGGTGCTGGCTGCTGCCTACTGTTGATCAGGTGGTATAGGAATTGGTATTGGCTCTTGCCCAATGGATGGAGTTACAGAGTATAAAGTTGTGAATAGGCTGTATAAGCATGATTGCTGTCTCCTTTCCAGTCATCTGTGTGCCTCTGTTCTCACAGACCACCTTGTTACTAAAGCTGCTCACAAAGGTTCAAGCAAGATGATCGTGCCACATCTGGCTGGCTGTCCACCAGTCAGTTTCCCTCTCTCGCCATCCCTGCTCAGTTTCCTTCACAACAAGTACTCAAACTACTTCTGTAACCTTTCTGCTAAAGTTCAGGGTTTCAAGAATTTCTCTTATTTCTGTTTTATTTGGTCTATCATATCTTTATTATAGAGGGTATGTGTAGTGCATCTGCCTAGTCTGCTATCTTACCAGAAGTTTTCTATAGTCATTTGTAAAATTACCTTCAGCAAAATTTCACTTATGTGTGATATCAGTGGTGGTGTTGCTAAGTGCCGTTGAGTCAGTTCTGACTCATAGTGATCCTGTATAGGGTTTCCAAGGACCAGCTGGTAAATTTGGACCAATGACATTGTGATTAGCAGTCCAATACTATCTTACAGTGCCACACTTTCCACAATCTGTTGGATCACCTTTCTTTGGAAAGGGCACAGATGTGTAGCTCTTTTAGACTGTTAGCCAGGAAACTGTCTTCCAAATTTCTTGGCATAGACAAGTTAATGCTTGCAACATTGGAACTATTTGTTGAAATCTTTATATCCATCCATGGTATTCCATCCATCCCTAGAGCTTTTTGTTTCACCCATGCCATCAGTGTAGCTTGAACTTTCAGTTCCATCAGTTTTTGATGTTATGTTACCTCCTGGTGTTGACCAATTATTTTTAGTATAGGGACTGTACTCCTTTCATGTGTTTTTGATGCTTCTTTCATCTTTCAATAACGCAACTTCCGCCTTGAATTTTTCTTCAGTTGTTTAAACTTCAGAAATGCTACACATATTCTTTTTTTTTTTTTAACAAAAAAGTAATTCCACATCTTTACTCATTTCATTATAATACTTTATCTTCCTGCACCACCCTTCAAAATCTGCTAGTCACCTTTTTTTTTTAACCTCATCATTTTTCCCTTTCGCTGTTTTACATTTACAAGCAAATTTAAAATCTTTTCTGGCATCCAATTTTGTCTTTCCTTTCTTACTTACCTTTTTAATGAGACAAGATGCAAGATAATAAATCAATATGAATTGAAAATATTTGTTGAAATTTGAAATCTGAAAGCATTTAGTTTAATATTGGATAAGTCCATCTCAGACTGTTGCTGTCAACTCATAGAAATCCCATTTGACAGTGAATAACTGCCCCATAGGTTTGGGTTATTTTTTCCCCATAATCTTTTGGGAAACAGGTGTCTATTTTAAACTTATTTTGGAATTTACCTATTTCATTTTTTATTTGTAGTCATACTAATTATTACTATCACTTGTGTTTGTTTTATGTATCAATGAGCTAATTATTTTTATGCATCTATTGCTTTGTTTAACTGATTGATGCATTCATTTAATGATCTTGGTCCCATGGACCCAGATGAAATGGAGTCTAATCGAGGGCTTAACAGAGGTGGGCCCAAGGGGGGAGTCTGGTGAAGTGCAAAGTGGCACAGGGTCAGGTCCCCCTTTAGGACTGTCTTGAGGACAGTCTGGTTCTGATGCCATACATAGATGGAGACACCCGCTTTGCCTCTATCAGGGCTACCTGGTGGTCCACCTGCTGGCTGCTCCTCCTGATTCCACAAACCGTCACCCAGTCCTGGCCCTCTAGCTTCTGCTTCCCAGCCTGCTGACTCGCTCGTAGGACAGCATTAGTGGGTCACTACGCCTGGCCAGCAGTGGATCAGAAGGCTAGGGACCTTTGGAAGCGTTCCTGCATGGCCTGCCATGGGGGCCAGAAGGAATGATCTCTTAAGCTCTGGAACATTCTCAAACACTGCCTCCAATACAGTAGCTGAAAGGGACTCTCTGCCCCGGGGGATTCGGCAAGCATCTCCTCTTACCCTGCAGAAAGGTCAGAACAACACAGTCCTGCCTGCTCCCCGGCCTGCCCACACCGCCCAATGTGGTTGCAGGGGAGTTTTTGGTCTCAACGTGTGGCCTGTGCCCATGGATTCCAGGGCATGGGCGCAGCAGTCCTGGGGAGAAGGAACCTCCTCAGAGCACGACACAACCTGCAGGAGAACCAAGGGCTTGTAGGGGATTCTGGTGGGCACTCTGTGTATGGGAGTGGCTCCAAGATCCTCCCTCATTGATAGGGGCGGCCCCTGAGAGTATTTACTCCTTTCCTATGTTAGTGTATTCTCTTTCACACACACACACACACACACACACACACACACACACACACACACAGAGCTCTGTAGTTCTTTCCTTGTTTCCCTTTGTCTCTGGGAGTCTCTATTAGAAGATGGGCGGTGTCCCCACAACCTGCTTCAGAGCCATCCGCACTAGTCCCAGTCTCTGAGAGCAGTTCCAATTCCTACCCCTACGCAGAGCCAAAGAGGCAATATTAGAGATTGCCTCACGAAGCTTTACACATGTGCAGAATATTGGCTCCTGAACTGACCAATAGCAAGCCTAGAAGGCTACACTCTGTCCTGGTCTAGTCAAAACTGATTTTGTCGACCTCCAGGCTTTACGCATGCGTTATAGTTGCCAGGCAAACGGGTCAGGCTTCTTACGCAGGCTTGCGCAACTGGAACTATTAACCCAACCTCCCATCCTCACCTTTGAGGCAATGGCAGCTAATTAGTGTACGTGCTACAGAGTCCTGCACCAGGCGAGGTTTGGTCAAATCACTGGTTGAAGTTCGGAAAGCAGCAGCACCTCAGAACTAAGAGGAAATGGCGGGAAGGCCGGGGCCTTCGAATGCGGAACCTGCAGGAGCCATGGAGCAGTCCGAAAAGGGCGGAGGTAGTGGTGGGAGGGCGAAGGGGGTCGTCTCCTCTGGAGCTGTGCTAGAGAAGGCTTGAGGTGCGCCTGAGAGGTCCCCCCAGCCCCGTAGGGTGCGTGGAGCCAGGGGCGGGCGGTGTTTTCTTGGGGATGGAAGTGACTGAAAACGACTCTTTATTATAAAACCTTGGATTCTTCTGCAGAGAGGAAGATACCCAACACCTTGTTGTTGTTGTTGGTAGGTGCCATCGAGTTGGCACCGACCTATAGAGACCTTATGCATAGCAGAACGAAACACTGCCTGATCCTGGGCCAACCTCACTACCGTTGCCGCACTTGAGTCCATCGATGCTGCCACTTGGCCAATCCATCTCGTTGGGGGTCTTCCTCTTTTTCTCTGACCCTCCACCTTACCAAACATGGTACCCTTCTCCAGTGATTGGTCCCTCTTGACAATATGTCCGAGGTCTGAGAGACGAAGTTTGGCCATCTTGGTCTCTCTCCAAGAAGCACTCTGGCTGTTCTTCTTCTGACACAGATCTATTGGTTCTATGGGCAGCCCATGACACTTTGAATATTCTCCTCCAACACCATAACTCAAAAGCATCAATTCTTCTATGGTCTTCCTTACTCACTGTCCAGCTTTTGCATGCATATGAGGTTGTTGTAAATACCATGGCTTGGGTCAGGCGCACCTTAGTCCTCAAGCTGACATCTTTGTTCTTCAACACTTAAAAAAGGTCTTGTGCAGCAGATTTGCCTAAGCAATACGTCTGATTTCTTGACTGCTGCTTCTGTGAGTGTTGATAGTTGACCTACATTGGATTAATTTTATTCACACAATGTTTCTTCCATCGAGTTTTTGATGAGGTGTTTCAGGTGGGGCTCATAAGAATTTCCAAACAAACAAAAGGGCCATTTCCCCTGAAGTACACACTCCAGGGAATCCATAGCTGAAGTTCCCTCATCCTACAGCCAGTACACACCCCTTCTTCCTTGTGGTCTCAGAGCCATCCCGGAACCTAGCATCGCTCTCCTGCCGCCAAGGAGAGGGGGGCTCGCAACTCCATCACATTATACTGGAATTCAGGAATCGAAGCCAACAAGACAGAGAGTGTAAACATTTCTAAAACTGTGTGTATGAACTGTAACCATAAAAATGTTCTCATTGGTGCACATGTTGGTTGCCTCAGACCCACCTGTACCAACCAAACTGTTGAGCAGCGACACAAGTTTACACAGGCAAATCACTTACAGCAGGACTTGACACACTAAGGACAAAAAGAAAAATGAATTGAAGTGCCTACTGTAATCTCCAAAACATTGAATGATGCAGGAGGGAACCATTGAAAGAAGATAGAAGGAATAATCAGAGTCGCTGTACCAAAAAGAACTGGTCAGTGTTCAATCTTTTCAAGAGATAAATCTGATTATCAAGAACTGATGGTATTGAAGGCAGTCCAAGCTGCACTGAAGCATTGGCCAAAAATCAAGGCTTCAGGAATTGATGGAATACAAATGGAAATGTTTCAACAAACTGGAGACAGTCACTCATCTATACCAAGAGATTTAGTAGACAGCTAACTGGCCAACTGGTTGGAAGAGATCCATATTGATGCCCTTTCTAAAGAAAGGTGTTTCAAAGAATGAGGAAATTATTGAACAGTATCATTGATAGCATTTGTAGGTAAAATTTTGCTAAAGATATTTCAAAAAAATGGTTCCAGCAGCACATACACAGGGAGTTTCCAAAAATTCAAGTCAGATTTAGAAAAGGATGTGGAACAAAGGATATGATTACTGACATCAGGAGGTCTTGGCTAAAAGCAGAGAATACCAGAAAGATGTTTACTTGTGCCTTATTGACTATGCAAAGACATTTGGCTGTGTTGACCATAACAGACAATGGATAACATTGTGAAGAATGGGAATTCCAGAACAATTAATTTTGCTCATGACGATCATGTACACAATATTGAATATACCATATACTTCCAGAAGAACAGAGAAATCTGTGTTGGAAGAAATACAGCCATATGCCCCTAAGAAACAGGGATTGTGTGACTTCATCTCATATACTTTAGACAACAGGAAGGAATAGTTCCTGGAAAAGGACATCATGCTTGGTAAAGTATGGGGTTATCGACCAAAAGGAAGACCCCCAATGAAACGATTGACAGTGGCTGCAACAATGGGCACAATCATTACAATAAATGCGGATAGTATAAGACTAGGTAGTGTTTTGTTCTGTTGTGTGTCAGGTCGCTATGAAATGGAGCTGAGTTGACAGCACTTAACAACAGCTCTGGTAGCATAATGATTACGAATCAGGTTGCTAACCTCAAGGTCAGCTGTTCAAAACTACCAGCTGTCCCACAGGAGAAAGATGAAGCTTTCTGCTCCTGTAGAGATTTATAGCTTCAGAAACCCTATGCAGGGTCGCTATGAATCAGAACTGACTCATAAGCACACCAACACTACCACCAACAAACATGTTGCTAATTACATCTCCATATGTCATTTCACTACATACCCATATGTTCTTGGGTCCTTGTATTTCCTCAGAATTGACATTTAGACTTAGAGGCTTAAATAAAGATTTCTTTCTTTTTGTTTTTTTGACCAAGAATCCTTAGTGGGTGACACTGTGTTTTTATATATCTTTTATTATTTCCTTGGCAAATGTTGACATAACTTTGAACAGCATCAGTAATGAAGGTATGCCCTTCTGCCGTTGAGTTTTATTAAGGGTCATAACGGTGGTATCGTTTTACCCTTTGGAAAAAAGCTAGCTACTTCAGGACAAGGAATGGGGCAGCAGTCTGGTTGGAGACTTCCCTTAGCTCATCTCACCCCACACCTCAGTAATCTAACCCAGCCTTTCATACTTACTGATTCTGAGAGTTTGATTTTGTTTCCACAGGGCAAACCAAGTCCTCAAAGAAAATTTAACACTTGATGGAAATGATGAAAAAGCTTCAGAAAGGTCACAGTCTCCTCTGTGTCTGAGACTCTTCCTGGGGTTTGGGGTCAGGCAGGTGTAGGTACAGTTGTCAGCCCCACAATTCATAGCATGGGGAATGATCTCGTTCACTTGGATTTTAAATCTTTGAGCTAATAACATGGCCTCATGGTTTAAATTTATAAAGGAATAGAAGGCAAAAAAAATTTCCCCCAAACTTTATCCCAACCCCCTTGTCACACATTTGGCTTCTATTGAACTGAGAATTAAATTCAGCTGCTTTGTCATTTGCCCACCCCACCTCTGCCTGTTCTAGAGAGTCAGTCCTATTATGTCCAGTTCAGTTGTCTTTTTTTTTTTTTTTTGCCTCTGTAGCTGGAAGCCTGGAACCTCTGGTAGAAGTGCTGATTAACTGGATTGAGGAGTTTCAACAAGGCGAGCTCAAGGACCTCCACTGCAGCTGCCAGCCAATATCAGTCACATGGTTTGCAAGGCCCAGTGGGAAAGGAAGATCTGGGCCCCTTGTTAAAAGATTACTAAGAATTTCAAGACTGGCAGCAAAGCATTAAGCTATGTATGGGAACCTGTGATACTGTCCAGACACATGCTTGTTGTGATGCTCGCGCTGCTGGCAGCAAAGTTCAACAAAAAGGTCCTAGGTCCTGAAAGGGCCTCTGTTGTTCTGCAGTTTAGGCTCCTGTAGGTTTGCAAGGGAGAGCAAGACAGGCATCTTCACTCACATAGTGTCTGTCCTCCTATCTTTGGCCCAGCCAAAAAGAAAGCCAGTGAAGAGCTGGAAGAGAACCAGGCCCTCTGGGAGGCCCTGCAGATGGAACTAGACTCAGGTATGTGCTGGGGATACCCAGGGCTCCCTACAATACCTCCTGACCCCTGAACCCAATCTTCCAGACACTCAGAGTCCTCACCATACCCCATAAGACCCAATGGACTTCCATGCCCCCTTTGGCTCTAGCTTCGACAATCTCCTACTCTGCTGGTGAGGTTCTTCCTGAGATACCCTTCAAATAGCTCTTGCCTCCCTGTGTGTGGGGCACTCTTCCCCTAGAGACTGCAGACAGATTCCCACTGCCTTATGTGACCAACTCTAATATCACCTCTTAGAGACACCTTACCTAGTTGTCCCACCTGAAGACTGCACTGTGCTTCTATCTAGTCACATTCCCCCTCACTGTTGGCATTTCCTTTATAGCCCTATCCCACTATATGATGTCTTTATTTCTGCCTCCCCTAGTGAAAGCATGTGCTTTCTGCAGAATTTTCAAACCACCATTTGTAAATGTCAGGGTCCTTGGGTGCTTATGGAAAAGGTGGGCTTGCCTCAGGGTGTCCACATTATGGATTGTGGAAAAACCTATGTGTCTTTGGGCACACTCTGTCCCTGATGCCTGAATGTTTCACTGTTTTCCAGTGAATTGAGAGAAAGTATGCCTGGAGGAGACCTTAACCAAAAAGCAAGGTATTTCTAGTTGCTCATTCTCCATTGATGCCCCACAGAAGCCCACTCATGCCACAGCACAGAAACCTTATGAACCTGAAGTTGGGCTGCATCCCTCCTATGTCTTCACCAGACTTGTAGTAAACAATAACATCCAGGCCATTGCCCACAATACGTGACATGATCTGACTATGATCTTTCTTAAATTCAGTGCCTTTGATGACCTCTCATGGCCCCCATGGCTCTTCCCCTGCAGAGCCATTGAGGATCCTGAGGCTGCACTGTGATGAGAAAGACAGTGAGACACAGAGGTAAGAGGTAGTTCTGGTGCCTTGCCCTGTCTCCCCTTCCCAGCTCCCTGTCCCTGAATTCTGGGACAGTAGAGAATGCCATGGTGGCAAATCTCACATACACAGTCCTCACACTCTTCAGTAAATTGAAGACGCCAGACAGTAATCTTCCAACCTCAGACCATGGTGCTAAGTACAATTCTCTCACATACTAATATAATCATTCATTTGCTAGTTTGTTCACTAAATTCCTTCAGCTGGATTTTATTCTGTGCCTTTCATTCTTCTATTCAGCTGCCTATACACTCATCTGTCTCGTCATTTAGTCATCTAACCATGCTCCTGGCCATCCATCCATCCATCTACCCACTCATCATCCATCCAAACATCCATCTCTCTCCATTCACCCATTAACATTCCATTCATCCAACTAATTATCCATTCATATCTCTATCTCTGGAATGCTCATCTATCTCATTTTTAGGACCAGAGGCCTCAAAATTGGAACTGGCAAATTGGAGTTGGGAAAATCTGATGACAAGGTATGTATTTGTGCATATGGACTCAACCATGCCCTTGGTGATTTCCCTAATCTTCGTAATAAATTTCTAGGAGGCGGGTACTCATGTTACCCCCCCTCACCACCCCTACCACATTACAGGGAAAGAATGTGGGAGGGAACACAGTGGGACCCAGTAACAGTGAGTAGCATAGCCAGGGCTCAGAGCCAGGCCTGCAGCACCCATTTCACAAAACCACTAGATGCACAAGCTGGTGTCAGATGGGATAGGGGGGTGGTCTTCACAGAGCACTCAACAGCAGGAAGCAAAAGCATTTCATGTCACCTACCCATCCACCCACCCCAGCCCTGTCCTCCTGAGGTCTGCATTGTTCCTTCATAGGAAGCACACCATGTTGCAGAAGTGCAATGACCGAATTTCTGCCTTGAACTCCCAGGTGGAAGAAGACAAAAACTGTAGACAGAGGCAGCTGAGGTATCCCAGGGGCCAGGGTGGTGGTGTGTCAGGGCTGGAAAAGAGCAGTAAGATGAGCATTAGAGGATCCAGCCAGGAAGGTAGGAGTACGGGTAAAGACATCTGGTTCTGAGCAGGAAGACCCAGCCCAACCAGGCTGCGTATGTGGAGGGAAATCAGTATATGGCCTCTCATTCAGTTTTTTTTTTTTT